>NC_048409.1:768940-783609 GCF_013103735.1 Etheostoma cragini | reverse complement strand
CGCGCGCGCGCGCGGGAGGTTGCACAGGAACAGCATTAGAGGCCTAAAAGGGGAAGGAGAGAGCCCAGTTACTGAGTAACCCAGAGCAGTCCCATACTCACCTTTCCCCTAATGGCCTTTCACCTTCCGAACCACGTGAAGTGGGCCTGCATGCTGACTCCCCATGGTGTGCGCGCACACACACACACACACACACATACACACACACACAAAAAGCTTAGCCAGTGACAGAGACTTCCAGCAGTACACAGTGTCGTGATATAACTCTTGTTATGATTTTATACTATACATTAAATAGAGTTAAACTGAATATCTGTCATTTTTTGTGATTTTGGTCCATCCTGGCAATTTGTCAGCCAACCTGAAAGAACGATCGCTCACTAAGACCGGCGGAGGCATCGCCTCATTGCTTCTGTTGAAAGACCATTAAGTAGAGTCTCCCTTGACAGCAGCACAAACCAAATAGCATCAGCTTAAAGGTGGATTATGTGTGATTTTGACTGTTGGTCTGTTTGGTTGTTGGTCAGTACTTATTAAGTTACGTCTTCATCTTTGTACCATATTTACCAATGTTGTCTAGCTCTGTGTGTGTTTTTCTTTTTAATTACTTCTGCTCAGGAAGGCAAAAATGAAATTCGGTGTGAACTCTTATAAAGTTGTATGGTATCCTATTATGACTTAACACTTCCCTCAGTGTCCTGAGGTTTAAAACTCACTTTCACACGCTAAAGGGCCCTGACACACCAAACTGTTGGGTTCCGTTGGCCCATGTGTGGTCTATTGTAATGTAAATGAACTTTTCTTATATAGCTCTTTTTCTAGTCATAATGACTACTCAAAGCTTCTACATAGTACAGAAACCGTTCACCATTCACACATTCATACACTGTGGCTGAGGCTGCCGTACAAGTTGCCACCTGCTCATCAGATACACACTCACACACATCTACACCCCAATGGGGCAGCATTGGGGGCAACTCAGGGTTCAGTGTCTTGCCCAAGGACACTTCGACATGAGACTGCGGGGCCAGGGATCAAACTCCCAACCCCCCGATTGGCAGGAAGCTGCTCTACCACTGTAGCCTGGTCCTACCAGGCTCTGGTCCATTAGACTGGTCCTACCAGACTCTGGTCCATTATCTTGGTCCTACCAGATTCTGGTCCATTAGCCTGGTCCTACCAGACTCTGGTCCATTTCAGTAGTCCAGAGAGTCTGCCCTCTCTCCATGGACTGTAACCAACCAATTGCTAACGTTTGGTTGTGACGTACGTCATGCTCAACAAGAGGGGACATCGACGAGGCTTATATTTATCATTAGCATTGCTAGCGTTAGCCAACTCCTTCACCACTAACGAAGCAAGCTGGAAAATCAAACTTTTCCTGAGCCCCATGGGGAGGAGGGCCACATCATCATGCCCCCCGACAAACATCGGCAAAGATTGTTCTCACTCGGGCTTTAACTTCCGGACATTCTGCAGCGTTGCCACAACGGACCGAATGGCTTCGCATCTTTCTCCGCCACCCTTACGGAACTACAGCTGTAGCACACGGCCTCATCCTTCTCAGCCATGTTTTTCACGGGCGTCACACACACCTGGCGCCCATAACTGGCAGTAGGCCATAGATTGGTTCAGTCCACTGCTGACACACACGCATTACTTTAACACTGACAACATGGATTTTCGTGGGATGTGTGATCTTGTGAAGTCACGAGAATTCAGCTGTCGTGCAAGGCGTCAGCATTTAGTGAGGCTTCTCCATGTTACGCCTTAAACTATAATTTGGGCTCTTTGCCAGATTCATCTTTTTTTATCAGATGGATTCACATTTTCTATTCTGAGCAGACTACAGACTAGTTCTTTCCTCTCATGCAGGCACAGAACGCACATATATTATGCGTTTGGCAGTTAATGGAAGTCAGCTGTAGCGTTTGCTGTGTGCCTCAGTGTAACTTTTAACAGAAGCAATGAGGCGAGGCCTCCATCGGTCCTAGCGAGCGTTCGTTCTTTCAGGTTGGCTGACAGATTGCCAGGACGGACCGAAATCACAAAACATTACAGCTATTCAGTTCAATTCAATTTTATTTATAGTATCAAATCATAAGTCATATTTTACAGATAGAGTAGGTCTAGACCACACAGGCCATAGCAGGACGTAGCAGGGCAGTTATGACTGTTAACAAAGCAGGATTCTCCCTCCAGTGACTGCATTCCTATATTGTAGCTTTGGGCCTATAGCCTGTGTTACCCAGTAACCAGTTTTGCCCTGTCTTAAATTTTGGATTTAATTTCTTGTTTTTGTTTTTCTGCTTGTGGAGCGTTGTGATTGATGCAGTGTGGTGTGTCTGGTGGTTGACTTTGGCTGAAAATGTCACACACGAAAATTTGTAGGCACCCCCAACTCAAAATATGTTCCTGCGGCCATGACAACTGAACTTTGTGAAGCATAAACTACAGTTGAATATGGCTGTCTGGAGAAGTGTGCACCACTGCGTCAGCAGAAAGCCGCTCCTTCTCATTGTAGTGGCTGAATGAGTAAGATGTCAATGGAAAGTATGAGTCACTAGACCTACAACTCACAACAATAATATTTAGCATGAGCAGGGAACTCTGAGCAGTCTGAAGAAGGTAGATTGGTGATTAGTGGCTTTGTACGCAGACTGGGAGTGGCTGTAGCAGAACTGCTGGCCTGACATCATTAATCCATCCCAGCCCACACATTCTCCATGCTAGACTGGTAAGGGAGGCTGAAAGACGGGCTGCTAATTCAGTCCCGGGTGAGGAGCAGAACTAGAGCAAACCAGATCAGCCGCACTGAAACTTTCGCCTGTTCCCTCAGCATATGGGTGCGACTGGGGAGTTTTTGTGGTAATACCCTGTTTAAGAGAAAAAAGGTTTGTTTGTCATACTACAGAGTGCATTTTTCCATGTCCTTGCCAACATGTTTGCCAGTATTGAATGAGTAGTGAAGAAAAAATGTATTAGGTCAAAAATAGACTAGACACACATATCCTGTATTTGTATGCAAAATCGTAGCTTAAGCATGTATTTGTGTTGTGTTGTTGATGTATGTATTTTGTTACTGAATATAAGTATGTACAAGTTTAATCAATTTGGCCTGTGCCCATCACTGTTAATGTAATTTTATATTTATTTTTATTATCTGGGATGTTTAGCAGTATGATAGGAATGAGAAGTCTGGATAAGGAACTTCATTAAATGATTGAAAGCTCTAAAATGTGTGACTAGTATAAGAGCATCGTCCCATTTCTGTCAGAACACTTTACTGTAGTGTTTACTTGAGGATATTTAAAGTTGTTAAGCCCTTTAAATAGCACACATTAGCACTATAGTGGCTTGAATCTTCACACTTTATACAAAACGTGGGACCTTTAAATGTATCTGACATTTTTGGCCCTCACTCTTGCTCTCTCTCTGTGTTACCGTTCACGAAATCCCTTCAACAACCCCCGAGCTACACGCTGAATATGGCAAGGGGGCAACTGCCACTTTGCTCATTTGAAAGCCATGATTTCTCTCTCTCATGGGGGGACCAAATTCTCTGGGCGACCAAAGCAGTGAAAGGAGAGGTAACATTGCCCATTATGACCTCATAAGGAGCAACATTCTAGATCGGCCAATCTGAGTTTTCATTTTCTCAAAGTCAGAGCAGGATACCCAGGGCTCGGTTTACACCTATCACCATTTCTACCCCCTGGGGGGCCATAGGCAGCCTGGGGGAATGTTTGATAATGTTAAAAAACCTCATACAGTGACATTTTCATGCCATGGGACCTTTAAGGACCAGGTAAAAAACCCTGCAACTTATTAGGCTGGGCGAGATAAAGTCAACAACGTAACAGTCGTTGCTGCCCGCTATCCATCTTATACAGATCACCAGAAACATTCAGTATTTATTTCTATGCACTATTGGTATAGTTTACAACTCACAGAAACACTGGACATGTATATAGACTGTTTATTGTTTTTAGTTGTTGGTCATTGGTGCTTCTTTATTTAAATGTCTATAATATTTTATATACATATACTGTGTGTGTGTGTGTGTGTGTGTGTGTGTATATATAGATACAATTTTCTTGTCTTGAAAAGTCTATTTTTTTTCAAAAACCTTTACACTGTCATTGTTAAGTCCATTGTGTAATTGCATTTTTTTAACATAGCATCTATGTGAAAGACACACTTAATATTTATACTGTACACATGAAATTGAGGAATCATTTAATTTTACAAATCTGCCCATGATCAACGACTGCATTGAGGTCGAATCTCAAGTTGGTGGTGTTGACTCAGAAAATGAATCATGGAACCTGCAGAGAGCCCCGATCATCAGAGCAGCTGTCCCAACAAGCCGGGGGCCGGGGCCAGATTCGGCCCTGTTTTGTTACTGAGGAGGAGGGAGAGGAGGGAGATCTGAAAACTTTCCACAAAATGTTTTTTAAACGGTCAGTTTAAATCAAGGAAGCATATCGAATCCATGCAAAAGGAAACAAGCTTCAGGATTTTACTGAATGAGTGCATAGTGGCTAAACTCTTCAGCCATTTCCTCCCATTCATACGCTGAAAGGTCTTGACTTTCTCTTAAGTGATATCTTGGCTCCAACATATCAAATGCTCCAGATTGATCAAGAAGTAGGAAGCTGTGTTTGACCTGAGCTAGGAAATCACGGTAGGAAGTTTGATAAAAAATTCAAGAATGGAAGATCAGGCTTATTCAAAACACTTTTCCGCTTATGTTGCAGTGTGATTTATGTGGATTTGTTTTGACCTTTTCCTCGTTTCAACATCCGTGAAGGCAACATGCCAAATGATCATTATTTTCATTGGAGTTTAGCGTACCTGTTAAGCTTTGTTAAGCAAAGCGTTTCCCTCTCCAACAAGATCTCTTTCCTCTACTTATTTTGCTCAAACTTTGCAAAAATGCAGTATTTATGACAGTCCAGAAGCTAGTTTCTAATTACATTTTTTTGTGTGAGATGAAAGAAATAGTTGTTTTGAAGGTATAAATCATGGTTGTCGTGGAAACAGTGTGTGATTTTAGCTTGGTGCTCTCATACGTGGGTGGCCCAACATGTGAGTCACTGAAACACACCACTTGGATTGCATCTGCTGTCACGATATGAGGGAGATCGTGAACTCCATCTTTTTTTTGATTCCCTGAAGAGAGCGGCCATATGGTCAAACCTGCTTTTTGCTGGCGCAATCCTCAAGCTGGCTTGCCTGCTCAGTTTTTCTCTAGATTCAAGCTCAAGGAACACTGATGTCCTATGAATCAGGAGCAGCAATATGTCGCATTGTGTAATGAGAAGGAACAATATGCATGTATTGCTGTCATAAAAATCATCCAAAGCGTTTGCTGCATCAGTGTACTCTGATAAGGTAACAGCGCTATAAAAGACGCCGTGAAGTCAGATTGAGGACTCTGATTTCTCCAAATTGAAGCCACTTCAGTGACGACGAGAGTTGAATGTGAGGAGACTTTACGGCTGGTCTGAGTAGAGTTGCTCACTCTCTTGAAGGACAGTCAAACTAGACACACTGTACATGTTTTGAAAAAGAATTGTTCACCATTTTGAGAAATGTGTGTGTTTGCTTTATTGCTGAGAGTTGGATGAGAAGAACACATCGGTCTGGTAAACATGAGGCTGGATCCTGCTGCCTGTTAGCTTAGATTAGCATAAAGACGGTTAGCATCAAGGTAACAAAATCCACCTGTCACCACCTGCAAAGCTCACTTATTAACATGTCGTTTTGAGGTCTGTTCAAGCCACGCTCCACCTACACATTACACAGTCAGTGGTATCGGTCTTCTTATTTAACCCTTGACAAATGAGCAAACAACCGTGTTTCCTAGGTATAAAAAACCAACACGCCCCTGGGTGAGCCCTGTAGCACACCCAGGGGCGTAGCACAAAATTCTGTGCCCTGTAGAAAGACATTCTTAATGGGCCCCTCCCCACATCTACAGCTACTCATTCTAGCATCTTTTGGGGCCCTCCTCACATGAGGGGCCCCCCCCAGTCTGACGTTCCTGAGCTCACCTAGCGTGCGCCCTATGTACCACGGCTCAGTCCTTACCGCAGCAGCCCGGGTTTGAGTCTGACCCAAGGCCCTTTGCTGTAGGGCATCCCCCCCTCTACCCCGTTTTCTGTCTTCATCTGCCCTATCAAATAAAAAGGCCAAAAAGCCCCAACAAATAACCTTAAAAAAGAGATAAAACAACACAAAAGCTGCAATTGAATAAAATGGAAAAGACATCAATCCAGCCATCAATGGTCAAATACAAGAGTATGGATTAAAAGAACCTCAGATAAGATAGAATATATGTCTATGTTCTAAATTCATTTAAAGATTGCAGGTAGTCATCAAAGGATTCAATAAATACTTTATAATCAGCCGAGGTGATTCATTTTCACTTCTTTTTATAGTTCACTTTTATACCATTATTACTAGACAGTTTCTTTGTCAGACATCATTTTACATTTTATCAAAGTATCAAGCCCATCAAAGAAATCCCTTGGCTTAAAGAATGTGAAGTCAAATGAAGAACCTGTTGAAGGCTTAGAGAATAGTCGAGTCACCTTTCCTCCAGACAGGGAAAAGGCTGGGCCTCTGATGAGCTCAGGGAGTCAAACCGGCAGCTGTAGGCTTCCACCTGCTCCCTGGCTCAGGCACCCATGGGAGCAGGTCTAGATCACACCTTGCATGCAGCGCTCTGGCCCCAGGAGATGCCAGGCTACAGAGGGCCGTGTCCAGACTTGCAAGCTTCCAGTCAAACTGACACCCACCGTACAGGTCCGGCCTGTTTTCTTCTGTGTAGCCCGGAGCCGTGCATGGCATCATTTGCAAAGTTTCAGGGATGAGTATAACATGAACTGTAACACCTGAGCCACCACCTCGTGATCTTGTGTGAAACCTGTCTCACATCTCTTTCCACAGCCAAATTCCACTACTTTAAGTTTCCTATTTGATCATTGTGTCATAAGTATACTGTACATGTTTATTTAATTATGCATGTAACTAGAAAATGAGGTTAAAACAGATGTCCAATTAAAATGACTTTAGATGCTCTTTAAAAAAAACATCTACTGTATTAAGAAAAATGCCTAGACTGCCTCCATGTGGTTTTAAACATAGTGGAGGTTTTGGGTGGCCACCAGAGTTGGCAAAAGTACTCACTTCCCATACTTAAGTAGAAGTACAGATAGTCGTGTTAAAAAATACTCTAGAAAAAGACTGATTTAACTTATTTACTCAAGTAAAAGTAAGTACAGGCTTGGGAAGTTATGCCGTTTATCTGCAGTTGGCTACAATTTAAATGGAAATCTGCCAATAGGCCTAAAATAGTCTAAATATAATTATTTTGACATAGGGTTACTTAACTAAATGCTAGAGAACCTAGGCATGGTCATTGAGAGGATTATTTATGAATATTACACCATTTATTAAGGCTCACAAACATAAGTGCAGACTCGATGGTTGAATAAATAAATAAAGGTGTCATGAGTTTATCACTTTACCAAACACACATACCAAGTCTTTAGTTCTACATTTTAATAAGTTGCAGTATAAAGTGATTTATGATACTACATCCACCTACCCGGAGTGCTCATAGAACAGTCCCCGAAACAGCCCTCCACGTACTGGATCCTGGATCCTGTGGCAAAGTGCCCTGTGTTCCGTCCTTCAGTATTTCAAAATCCACATGGTACTTCATTTCTGTGTTTTACTGTAGCTCCTAGAGCTCAACCATGTGGTTCCAGAAGTAAAACATCCCATTCAGTTTTTCCATAAGGATTTTGATTATCAGCCATAATGTCTAAATCATCTGAGGTATTCTTACCCTGATCTACGAGAATGTCAAACAAAAGTTTAAGTCTCCCACAAAAACCTAATTTCCTGTTTTGCACCCGATACACAGCGGACTTTACCCTCCACAGACTCACGTCGGTAAATTAGGGAATGAACATGGAGGCGTGTCCCGATCAATAGCAAACGTCGGTCTCCTCGGCTGTGGACCGCTCCTGGCGTGCGCCCATGGATGTATTAACAGCGTGAGCCTGGCAAATCCACTGTTATAATAGCAATCCGCCATGGAACAAGCACGCGGGTTTGAGATAACGCTCTGATTGGTTTATTGCACGTTACGCCCAAACCACACCTATGTGTTTTAGATTTGGGGCGTAAGAGTCATTTTTCCCGCCGGTATGATAGCAGCAGCGCCCGAGATCCACAAAGCTATTTGCGCGTGGCATTCACTACTTGCGTTTCAGATCGTTAAATAAGGCCCTGTGAATTTCTGTACACAGTCTTGTATCTTTGCCATTTTTAAAAAGCCAAATCAAATGTTTTTAGATGACAGTTCATCTTGTACCTGGTTGGCTTGGTTCCGGGCTGAACTCTTTACATGTACTGTACATTAAAACGTCGATAGAGATATTGAATGAGGGAAAATCCCTTCCAGAACCAGGGCTGTTCAAAAAGTGGGCGGTCATTGTTGAGCTCTATTGAGAGCCTTTGGGGACTAATGCTGCCTGTCATGCAACTGTAGTAGCCCCACAAATCCAAAGGTGGGACCATTAGCGAACGGTCCTGACAGATCCTCACAGCTCGTGCAAGAATGTGGCTGCATTACACCGGGCCTGAAGGCATCAGCTGGGAAAACAAGCTGAGACTGATAACAGATCAAGCCCACATTCCATCCCGGGCTGTGTCGAGGGACAGAGCAGACCACCAATTTCACACACGGTGATAGCGATTAGCGTGGCAGTGAGGGTGAGGCCTGTTGAGGCGCACGGTTGGCGGCGTTTCACAGAGCTCGTCTGCTTTGATACGTATCTCATGTCAGGGCCAGGTTACGCGTCATGTGAATGCCTCTGTGAGAAAAGAAAAGAAAAAACATACATCTCACTGGCTTTATTCGACCTCAGTTTTAGACTAGTCTGTTTGTGGGGAATGGTTTGGCACTGTACGGCCCAGGTGCTGACAGACCCCCCGGCGGGATGAGCCGGCTCTCTGGGTCCATGCTGTGCAGGCCTGGCCCGGCTCCACTGGACAGCTGAGTGCAGGTTGCCCAGCAGGTTGTGTTGTCTCAGCCTTCAGCCGGGGATGATAGATGGAGCTGGAAATGCTCCCAGAGAGGGGGTGAGCACATGTGTGGCAAGACATGGCAGGTGGTGAGCGCTGACTTGACAGCAATTAAATGTACAAATCTTTGATTAAGCTCATGGGAAGGCAGGCATTAGCAACACTGAACCGTCTCTTCCGCAGCACACACATGCATGGCCTTTCTTTCTTTCTTTCTCTCTCTCTCTCTCTCTCTCTCTCTCTCTCTCTCTCTCTCTCTCTCTCTCTCTCTCTCTCTCTCTCTCTCTCTCTCTCTCACGAACATACACACTGGCACACATTTTTCCTCCTGAGTCACTCTTACACCAGGCCAGTGACTAATACAGTGTATACTTAGTAAAGAGGCAGTTTTGAACCAGGCACTAATGTTGTGATTTAAAATTTGAGATTAAAATCTGTTTAATTGTGATTAGGAGATAAAGAACAAATGTTTCTGTTGCTTCTGTCAAAAACGTTGTACACATTGATTCAATGTTGCTCAAGATAAAGAGTCTCTTAACAGGCTTTTCTCTCTCCATTATAGATGGCTTTATTGTGTCTATTGTTCCGTCCCACAGAGTGAAACCTAAATGGAAAATTCTTATTTGAACAACGTAGTCTGTAGATTTGGCCATCATTCTTCAAAAATTACACTCTACAGTAACATTTTTCTCACTCTTTTCTGAGGGTGTGATGACATCGCTGATACAGATTTACTGCAGAGTTAAACAGGGCAACAGGACCACATATGCTATCGCCCTATCTCCACAGCGCTGGGGAGTAAGGTCTGGCTACACTACACATCAATTCTGGGATAGGAGAAAACTAAATCGCTGTAGGTTGTTTGCATTTCTGTAAACCAATCCCAATGGTCTGGGCGGCGCTAAGCTCCGGACGCAGAAACGCTGCCTCTGCAAAATAGTCTCAGGAAGGAACCTTTGCACCCTGCAAAACAAAATGTCACACAATGTTAACACAGAGTTAACTGTTGACACAATACAGGTATGTGAGCTTTTAAAATTAGCTGCATCCATAGTTAAACCTCTATTCAAACTTTCTGAAACTCGCCATTTCCCGTGTGTAGCTTGCCAACTCGAAGTTTGAGAATGGCAACGCACAGAGAGCAGAAAGGAAAGGACATCACGTGCAGGATGAAGGCACTTATCCTGGAAATGTATTTCCGTTGACCCAAACTAGGTCAACATTACCGATGGACAATCCTGATGGTAACTTTGGAGGTTATGTTGTTATTGTGTTTGTAACTTTTGCTTAAATATGGTTGGATTCTGGACTTGTATCAAACCTATGATTGTTTGTTGCCCCAATGCCCTATTGGGTTAACGGCCACACTCCCGTAACCCAGCAATGAACCCAGTGAACACATCACTAATGTCAATGATGTCCAAGACTATGGACGTAAAGTCCCAGGTTGTGAAAAAAAGAAAAAAAAATGTGGGTAGAAAATAGGAGAAGCAGCACTCAGGCTGGTTGTGTCTACTACTAATTTGGATCCAAATTATGAACATTGCTTAAAGGTCCAATGACATGGTTCTCTATGGATGCTTTTATATAGACCTTAGGGGTCCCTAATACTGTATCTGAAGTCTCTTTATATAGACCTTAGTGGTCCCTAATACTGTATCTGAAGTCTCTTTTATATAGACCTTAGTGGTCCCCTAATACTGTATCTGAAGTCTCTTTATATAGACCTTAGTGGTCCCTAGTACTGTATCTGAAGTCTCTTTTATATAGACCTTAGTGGTCCCTAATACTGTATCTGAAGTCTCTTAATATAGACCTTAGTGGTCCCCTAATACTGTATCTGAAGTGGCAAGGTGGAGGCTGGGGGTGTGGCCTTGACCAACTGCCACTTTGCTCGTTTGAAAGCCATGATGTCTCTCTCTCATGGGGGGGGGCAAATTCTCTGGGCGGCCAAAGCAGAGAAAGGGGAGGTAACCTTGCCCCTTATGACCTCATACGAAGCAAGATTCCAGATCGGCCCATCTGAGCTTTTGTATTCTCCAAGGCAGAGCAGGATACCCAGGGCTCGGTTTACACCTATCACCACTTCTAGTCACTGGGGGACCATAGGCAGGGTGGGGGAACTCATATTAATGTTAAAAAACCTCAACGTGAAATTTGTATTCCATGGAACCTTTAACACAAGCAATCAATGCTACACCACTCAACCTGAATAGACACCAACATAACATTTTGGGTGGAAACGGTATGTCAAGAGTAATGTATGCTCTCCATAGTGTTTTGAAAGGTCCATATTTGGCCCTTGCATGTGTGTGAACACCCTCCGTAAATCTGCGGGTTTTTATAATGTGTCTTAAATCCAGTTTCCATCATTCTACAGCAGGGATCTGACTTCAAATAGACATCAAAAGTTCAAAAGTTATCAGTTCAGTATTACTTAGTTGTCTCCTCCAGACACCTGTATGGTGATGTGGTTTAATCAATCGTTAAAACTAAAGACTCAAGAAATTGAGGTTCTGTGAGATGGTAAATTCTCCTGATTAACTCATCGTTAGCTGCCCTTCACCAGGACAGCAGCAGTCTCTCACATGCAGAGAAAGGTGTAGACGGTGTCACGCACCTAGCAAGTCCCTTCAGAGTTGCCACTGGCTCAGAGTAGTAATTGCCACCCTCTCCTCAGCTCGCTAATGAGAGCCAAGTCATTCCCTATACCCAGGCTGCTCGGTTTTAGACATATCTCACTGTCTATATCCCGTAATCTCATTGTCTAGGAAACAGAGGAATGCTTAAAGCTTTAGACCCGACAAGCCTCCAGTGAATTCGATCAGCTCCCGGTTACCACACAGGATTACTGAACATAAATCACTGCTCAGGGCAAAGTAAAGGCTTTCAAGCATCACTGTGCAGCTCAACTCATGTATCTTGATATGAACAGGTATTTCCAAGGCACAATGTTTTGTCCATGTTAACGGCAAATTACTCACCATTTTTAACAACAGGTTCCCAATTTGATCACAGTTTTGGCTTTGTTTTTTTTTCTATATATTAATCATTTCTGAATGTCTCATTGCATAGAACGAAACTCTTCATCTCCAGTGGCTGTTGAGTGTGCTGCTCAGCTCCTTTCATGGGAATCTGTCACCGTGGAGATGTGGAGGTGCTCCCTCCCCCCTCCATCCCAGAGCCAGGGGAGACAGCAGCACATCCCACCGGACCAAATCCATCCTCAGAGTGACACCAGTTGACTCTTCGTGATGAGATAATCAGAGGAACGGAGCTTAATGAGACACTGAATAGTTTACTGTACCTGCTTCATATTCAAAAGGAAATCACAAACATACTGAAATAAAAACATTAAAACAGACTAATGGAAACAGGTTCATCAGCGGCAGAAACAAGTGGTAGATTAAACATGGTTGTACTGCGTGTTGGACCTTCCTTGTGACAAGAGAAAGAGAGGCGATATAGAAGCATTTTCTGCATCCTTGCCGATGGAGTATATGAATCAGTTTTAGTTTGTCTTTGTTAGGCCAGCATATTTAATTTCTCAGAAGTGATTAGCTATGTAGCGTACACATACAGAATACATGGTTGGAGAATAGCCGTGATATTTAATGTTGAATATTTGTTCTACTTTAACAGTTACAGCACAGCACCGTCTCATGTCTAGTCCGTCCAACGTCTTGGACTCAATGTTATGAGTTTTGATGGAAATTCAATCTGTCCAATCTGAGGACTATGGTTACCTGGTCCTCAGATCTCTGCAGGGTAAAGCCAGACAGCTAGCTAGACTATCTGTCCAATCAGAGTTCTCTGTTGACGACTAAAACTACTTCTGAACGTACTCGTGTTCCACAAAAATAACTTCCTTCCTGAGACTATTTAGCAGAGACACCCTCATTGTGTCTGGCGATTGTGATTGGTTTAAAGAAATGCAAATAAAGCAGAGCAGGTTTTTCTCCCATCCTGGAATACTGTGTGGACTAACCTGCCTTTGCAGGTCTGGCAATGCGGCATTAATACACATGTAATTTGCAACATGAACATGAACAAGTTCAAAGATATTAGCCTGTTTGGGTATGACACTATAAGCAGCTCTTTAGACATTACACTTAGCAATACGACCCATTGTTTGCATCAAAACATTGCTAAATTGAACTTTAAATCTTTGCTGTGTTAGATTAAAAGGAAATGGAATTCAACAGCTGTCTGAATCTGAGCATGGCAAAGATGTTTTGATGATTTGGACGTCATTATATTAAGACAGCTGATGTTAGAGGATCAATAGCATTTCCTGGGTCTTTTTTTATTTCCCTGTTTTCGTGCTCCTCCCCTCTTCTAAGAATACGCCGGCCGGCCTAATCACAGGAACCGACCCAGGCTGGAGGTGCATGCCTTTGCACATGGCAGCACAAATTAAAATGTCTCTTGCTGCCCGCCTCTCTAATTCCCTGGCACTATGCCCTGGCCTGTCCCACGAATTACAACCAGACCTCTCCGTATGGTGCAGCCAGCATGGGGCAGGCCATCTTATTGACATGAGCTCCTTCCTGAACTCTCAAAGTCAATAACTGAGTCGCTCAGATCAAACACATTTGGCCGTCCACAGAGTGCTAACTCCATAACATTAGTAGGAGCAATAGTAAAAAAGGAATTGGAGAGAATCAGCACGTTTTTTTTGCCCCTTATTAAAAGAAGACTCCCACACACTACCACAACACATACAAGTCAAGTCAACTTTTTTTATATAGCATATTTAAAACAACATAAGTTGACACAAAGTGCTTTACAACCAAGGCAGATGGTTTGAAATCTGCCTCAATAGACAACATTGCATACATTTTAAAAAGTACATAAAACAACAATACAAAACAACTGACATGAAGACTCCACCATACTTTATAGCAAGAAGTTGAGTTCATCGGTAACACTTTATACTAATGGTGCATGAATTATCATGAATTCATGCATGAAAAAGCATGAATTTGCTTGTGTAGTTTATTGTAGCACTTTATGTTAAGTATTGGAGAAGTCACTTTTTTTTTTAATCTGTTTATTTTGCTCAATAAAATCAAGACAATAACACACAACAAATGTCCTAGTAAAAACTAAAGATTGTTCAGGTGAGATTAAGAAAACCCCTAGGGGCTCATAGGAGTCTCACCGAAGGAAGAGAGGGATAATATAGATAATGAACAATTACAAGTGTCCTAAACAAAAAGCAAAAAATTTAACGCAAGTAGGCACTGAGTTAAAAAATAAAGAAAAGCATGAAATAAATCGGTTATATTAGTTAATAACCATCACAACGCTACAATTCAGTTTCTTTAGCCTGTCACTTTAACTAAAGATTTATTGATGAAGAAGACATGAACATCATTATTAAATCGGAAATCGTGATTGAAATACCTTCATCGGTGCATTTAAGGTGCTCTAAGCAATGTCCCACGTGGTTTAGGCTACAATATTTGTTGTCACAATAAACCTCTCCTCCCTATCTGCTAGCTGCCTGTCCCCAGAACACACTGTAAAAAACATCTCCTCACTATCTGCTAGCTGCCTGT
>NC_048409.1:765106-768840 GCF_013103735.1 Etheostoma cragini | reverse complement strand
GCCTGTCCCCTGAACACACTGTAAAAAACATCTCACTATCTGCTAGCTGCCTGTCCCCTGAACACACTGTAAAAAACGTGGTCTCTGTAGACAGCCCAGGGTCTACATGGATGAAGACACTTCAAACATGAACAAGAAGTAACATCGCCGACATCTCTTAGTGCTCCTTTAATTAACATATTGTTCCTACATTAAGTCCTGCGTGAGATAATATTACTCCTTGTACATTGGTGATAGTTCATTCAGTACTACATGAGTGAATTTATGCTTTTCATGCATGAATTCATGATCATTTGTACAGCATTAATAAAAAGTGTTACCAGTTCAACTAATCCTGGACTGTATGACTCCCCATGAGCTACCCTCTGGGGTTCTTTTAGCAGGGGTCTGGGGGTCTGGACTGACAACCAAAAGGAACTGGACCATGTTCGCTGTGGACCTTTGGACTTTGGTTGTTTCTTGTTCTCTGCCATCATCTCTATATTTTATAGTCTATTATCTTCCCTCAGCTAGTGAAAGGTGGAGCGTTCCCCCCAGATGATGAGCGGTGATGGTTCAGATGATCCCCTTTTAGAACCTTTATCTGTGGACATTGTCCATTTTGATGAAGTCATAGGCTGATGCAAAAGAGTTATTTTAAAAGCACATCTAGGCTATGTGTGCTATTACCATAGCAACAGTGCAGCCGTAGGTGTTAAGACCTGTATAACAACAGAAAAGGGCATGTCAGTTAACAAAGGTCATAAAAGCATGAAGAAAAGTTTATTAGGCAACAATCAGTAGCATATTTTATGTCCTGATGAAAATAGGCTGATATGTCTGAATAAGTCAAAGACCAGCAAAAATAAACAGGTCAAATGACTATTTCTGACTCTAAACTGCATATATTCATTTTTTTGGAGACTGAGAGCAATTTGCTTCAGTGTTTATGTCTATAACAAAAAAGAAAAACATTTTATACCCTCTTTATAGATATAAAACCTTCAAAAGTAAAAGTTAAGGCAATAAATGTCAGGATGAAAGAAGTGAGGGGAGGTTACAAGCTTGAGTAATTAATAACTTGAAATGAAATGTAAGAGTGTTTACCACAACAAACCTCAGGCAAACACAAATCTTTTTGTTGCATAAAAGCTGAAAAAAACAATGTAATTAAAAAAAGGAGGGGGGGGGGGGTTTGGTTGCCATTTCCCGTGCTTTGTTCTCTGCTGGATGTATCGCTGCTTGATTTTCTGCACTTCTATTATGTCTGCTTCTCAGCTCCGTGCAGATGAAGTAATTAGCTAGAAAGCTGACACTGGCCATGCTCTGGCTGTGGCTCTCTCGGCTCATAACACAAGGCATATTGATAAAACAATGAGACTATAAATTCCTGATATACAAATCTAAAAAGACACTGTGGACTATATGTGCTGTGTAGGGACAGCCCAGAGGACGGACTACCAAAAAAACAGACAATGATGTTGTTGTCGACTCTGTTATCAGAAGACAAATCTTTGACCGCAACAAAGATGGGACAAATCCTGCGGTGAGAGCAGGAGACCGCCTCCACCTGCGACTCACTGCCAGACTTTTCCAAACACACATGCTGCTTTGTTGGGATCAGCGATCGGTGTTTGTCATCCGCACTCAGAGTGTTGTTGGTGGTGTTGTTTTCAAATGTCCTGCTGGTACGTGGTTCTCGCCCACATGTACCCTAGATGCAGATTATTAGGCGGGGGCTCAGGTAACCGATATGTTCCTGGATAAAACGTAAACAAGCGTGAAACACCTTATGACACGCATGAGTAGAGGGGACACAGAATGTAATACACTTATGAATAATTTCATCACCGCTTGAATGACCCACTGCTGCACCCTCTCCCATTCCCTGTCATTGATGACTGACACCTTAAAACCCATGACTTATAGCAAGCTAAAGCCAACCTGTAGTGAATACTAACATGTGTGCCCTTTGACTAAATATCAATTACATTATGATAATAACAAAAAGTCTCATTCTCAGGAGCTGAAGTGGCCAATTTGGCTTGTTAGGATGAACAGCTCTCTCAGCGGAAAACCAGAGAACCACAACTCATAGTTGTTAGTCATGAAAACACCCTCTGGTGGCTTCATCCACAAGAAGGAGTAGACAATCGTTGTGGGCTCACTTGTATTAAGTTGGGAGTTTCACATTCAAATGAGCTCCATTGTTCCAAAACCAGAAAATGTACTGCACCACGAGCCCCAACCCAGCACAGTACAGTCCCAGCTTCCTGTTGTTTTTAGTCTCCGTGGAATTGCACAGCAGCGATCTGTTTACCGAGATTAAAGAATTTAGTGTTGGATTCATGTGTATATATATATATTTTTTTCTCTCTTGTAAGATTGACCACATATGTAGTTCTGGGAAAAGGTGAATTTGAAAACAAAGCATATTTAATATGTGAAAGTCAGGGACTAGGGTTCTTTCCATTTCAGTGAATAATTGGAATAGCGTACAAATGTTAAACAGGAAATATTTAGCAATTTACAGTAATGCAGTTGTAATGTAGTTTCTGTAGGATTGGTTTAACAAATACTGTTTCATGCAATGCAGGTCTCATCTTTCTTAAAGTGCTTTGGAATGTCTTACTTTATCTTTCTCTTGTATTTCTGCAAAGCTATGTTTGAAAGCTGCTCCACAAACAAACCTGCCTCACCTAACTTTCTTTCTTCTGTCTGTTGACGTTTCACTCTGTCTATATCTTTTACTTCTTCCCCTCTTTGTCCTCTTGGAATTTGACCATAGGAACTTCAGTGTTTACATCCTTTGTGCCATTCAAGAAGACCTTGTTTATGCTTGAGAGTGCCGGTGTGCGACTGTCTTACTATCATTCTGGAGGAAATACCATAGGTCGCGTGCCAGTCACAGCTAACCACAAACCCGAGCTGGGTGGAGAGGGGCATTTTTCATATAAATCATGGAAAATGGCTGTGAGCGAGCCATTGCCAGGCTGAGTGAACAGCCATAAATAGACTCTCATTGCATGTAGAAACAGCTTGAGCAACACAAAGGCAGACTGTAACCATGGCCTGTTGTATAGCTGGGAAAAAGGACTCTCATTGTTTCTGTGCTTTGCCGAGCTAAAGCCACAAGCAGAGGTTGAAGGGGGCTGGAATGATCCACCTTCCATTCATAAGTAAATGAACTCTAATTGGCAGTTTTGAACATCAGTGTTTTCCCGATCGTAACGCCAAATATCCATTTCAGTGTTTCCCCTCTTCACTCTCAGCAGCGCACCTGAACAAGGCAAGAGCCTACTCCTAGAGCCCAGAGTGTGTGCACTGCAAGAGAAGGGTCTAAAAACAAGACAAAAACACTAAATCTGAGGGAAAAGGTCCTCAGAACAAGTGAAATGATCTGTCCATGCAGCGAGATGATTTCACTTGACAAGCTTGCTTGATTTAGGACTATAGTGTAAAGTTGAACACTTAAAATAAGAAATTCACTCTTAAACAAGATAAATTACCTAACAACAGTTCTAAATGTAAGTTTTTTTTTTATCTTGGAAAGAACCAAATCATTTGGCCTTGTGTGCTCTGATTGATGAACGCACACAAGCCCACGCACTTCCTCTCTCTTCTCTTCCTCTTCTCCTCCTCACTTTCTCTCTCTTTCTCACTTCCTCTCTCTCTTCTCTTCCTCACTTCCTCTCTCTTCTCTTCCTCACTTCCTCTTCTTCCTCACTTCCTCTCTCTTCTCTTCCTCACTTCCT
>NC_048409.1:761248-765006 GCF_013103735.1 Etheostoma cragini | reverse complement strand
TACATATTATCTTATCAGCTGTCAGGTGCAGTCCACAGAGCATCGGAAGTAAACCTTTGCATCTATTTTGAATGCTAGAAATGCCCGGACTTTTCACTTCAGTCCTCTTCTCCCAGGACAAGGATCACAAGGATCAAATCTCGACAAAAGCACATGGTCCCAGCGCAGGAGGCACAGTGACGGTCAACAACACTTCAGAAATGTTAAAGATGAAGACAGAGAGGCAGAATCAGATCTGTGTGTGTGTGTTTGTGTGTGTGTGTGTGTGTGTATGTGGGTGTGTGTCCGTGTCCTGCCCGCTGTGTGTCTTATTAGTTCTGCTGCAGAGGTCAAGTCAGGACACAAATCACACCCCGAGCTCGGCTGTCTCCTCTCAACTTCCACCACAGTTGAGCTACATCTGTCTGTCTTTTGCTCGCTCCGTCTCTCTACGTCTTTGTCTCTCGTCTCTTCCCACTCCTGAAGTGTGTTGGCTTGCAGCACCATTTGTTGGTCTAAAGGTATGATGGGATGTTTTGCAATGGAGCACAACGGATCATCTGATCAGAGCCTGTACAGGCTTTCTGTGGGACAGAGAGGGAGAAGGGGTGGTACCTCTATGGGGCTCAGCGGCAGGCTTATGTGTAGGTGTGGTTTGTTTAGCCTCAGGGTCCCATTAGCTTAGCACTTGAGCTAACCACAGAAGCTTTGGGCATACCGAAAGGGCACCCATGCTAACCAAAGGGTCGCTTGGGTTTAGCAGTGGAGCACTTGAAGCAACCAAAAGGGCACCTAGGCCAGCAAGAGAGGCATGTGGAAAACCTGTGGGCGCTTGGGACAACTACAAGGGCTTACTACAGGGGCACTTAGGTAATCTTCAGGGGCACTTGATCCATCTGAAAGGGCACTTACGGGCCAGCCAAGATCGCTAACCAGAGGGTCACCAAAGAGCTAATCATAAACAGAGGCGACACTCTCTCGCCCTCATAATAATCAAAGTACTGTTAACAGCATAAAGCATCGGTTACCTTTATGTTAGTCAGTTCAATTTCAATTCACTTTTATTTATAGTATCAATTCATAACAAGAGTTATCTCGAGACCCTTTACAGATAGAGCAGGTCTAGACCACACTCCATAATTTACAAGGATCCAACAGTTCTAGTAATTTCCTCCAGATCAAGCAACAGGGCCACAGTGGAGAGGAAAAACTTCCTTTTAGGCAGAAACCTGGGACAGACCCAGACCCGGACCCCGACCCAGGCTCTTGGTAGGCGGTGTCTGGCGACCGGTTGGGGTTAGAATGAAGAATAGCAATAAGTCACAAAAATACTAGTTTGTAGCAGTTCTTTGTAGTAGTTCATGGCATAGCAGGGCACTGTGCGGCATTACAAGGCACAGCAAGACGTAGCGGGGCGTAGCAGGACGTAGCGGGGCGTAGCAGGACGTAGCAGGACGTAGCAGGACGTAGCGGGACGTAGCAGGACATAGCGGGACGTAGCAGGACGTAGCGGGACATAGCAGGACGTAGCAGGACGTAGCGGGACGTAGCAGGACGTAGCAGGACGTAGCGGGGCGTAGCGGGACGTAGCGGGACGTAGCAGGACGTAGCGGGGCGTAGCAGGACGTAGCGGGGCGTAGCAGGACGTAGCAGGACGTAGCAGGACGTGGCGGGGCGTAGCAGGACATAGCGGGGCGTAGCAGGACGTAGCAGGACGTAGCGGGGCGTAGCAGGACGTAGCGGGACGTAGCAGGACGTAGCAGGACGTAGCGGGGCGTAGCAGGGCACCGCACAGCGTAGCAGGATGTAACATGGCATCGCGGAACCACCACCAGCAGGGCTCTCCTGCTCAAATTATCAAAGCAATCCAGAGCTAGCTTTTAGGTGTACAAGCAATCCCAACAGGTAATTATTAACAAAAAGATAAAAACCTTAAGTCTTCTTTTTTTCCCCAGCATGTTTCCCTGGATCAGGGTGACACCAAAGTAATGGTAGCAGCTGTCGCCATGGTTCTGCTACACGTCCTGAAGTGCCCTGTTACATCCTGCTACACTCTGCGGTGCCCTTTTACACGTCTAGACCTGTAAATTATAGAGCGGTCTAGACCTGCTCTATCTGTAAATTATGGAGAGGTCTAGACCTGCTCTATCTGTAAAATCTCTTGAGATTACTCTTGTTATGAATTGATACTATAAATAAAATAAAACTGAATTGAAGACAGACTGAACTTTTCAGACTGACTTGGCAAAAATGCTAACATGCTTGTTAATGCTACATGAGTTTTACTTTACAACTATACGCTTCAGCGTAGACTTGTATTCCAGTAAGTCAGTTCAGAAGAGACCCTTTCCATGACAAAATATTATTCAGTTCAAAACACACACCAAGCATCCCCAACTCAACAGTTCTCCCTGTTTCTTGGGAAAACCTTTGGATTAAATACTGCCGTGGCCGTTGTGTACTAGCATAAACTGCCTCGTAAGTAGGATTGGGATATTTTACGTCTCTCCATTATTAATGCAAGCCCTTTGTTCAGTCCAAAATGCTCAGGTTGCCCTCGTGCCAACTGGAAGGGCACTTAGGCCGACCAGAGGGGCATGTGGGCCAACCACTGGGGTACTTGAACCAACTAGTAGGGTACTTACCGGAGGGGCATGTGAGCAAAGTCCGGGCACTTGGGCTAACTCCAGGAAAACGTGGGCTTACCAAAAGAGCATTTGCAACCAGAGAGCATTTGAGTTGACTGAACAGTCATTTTAGGGACCTATAGGCAGTTAATTTAAAATAATGAAGCATGAATCCGTCCAGTTAGCGCATGAAGTAGTTCCAGGCCCCTCGGCCTTATTTGTTTCAGCTACAGAGCCCTGGAGACACACCTCCAAGTAGATTGTGCATGCTCAGGCTTGCATGATAGCTGTAAAAGACTGGTGTGATAAAGAACATACAGTAAGTCTTAAAATGTTTTTCCAGCCAGTTCATTAGAATTCAGATTGAAGATTTCAAAATGTTTAGTACAGTAAAGCTCTGTAGGTCTGAAAGAAGTCCCAGACTAATCTGGCACTGTTATTGAACTAGGACGTCATTGGATTTTGTTCAAGATATGATTACAGTAATTTTCTTTAGTGTGCTTTTCTTTAGTTTAGCCTCTAACACAAATCACCTTATTTATTCAAACTTTTAATTTTAATTAAAAAAAATTATTTATTTAACTCTTGAATTATGGACACCACTGTAAAGTGACTCAAGTCGGACTGGACTCTAAGTCCAGATTCTGGGGTTGATCCCATGATCACTAACTGTGGCCCTGATATCATCCGAGATGGCTCTCTTTCCTTCTCTACTGTGCCCTCCTCCTCTTCCTCCTCCTCCTCTTATTCCAACTCTTCCTCTGGGAACTTGTCCTCGTCGTCCCCTGCCTCTCCCTCCTCCTCCCCTTGCTCTCTGTCAAATGAAGCTCCGCTTACATTCTTTTATCTCTGCTTTAAATTCTCTCTCTACTGCAGTCAGCTGTCATTCGCCCTTTTAACTTACATTGTAGCTTGTTTCACTGCTGCCAACTGCAGCGCTCTTGCTTAAAGTTCTCATATCATCCTCATTTTATTTAGAGGTTGTACCAGAATGTGTGTTGAGTTCTCTGTTTTAGCTACAGAGTGAGGCATCTCACTTCTGTTGCATCTTTGTTGGGAATCGCACATGCGCATTAGCTAGGTAAGGACTACTAGCCAGTCAGAAGCAGAGTATGAGGGCCCTGACAGTACCTAGGTAAGGACTACTAGCCA
>NC_048409.1:716507-761148 GCF_013103735.1 Etheostoma cragini | reverse complement strand
AGTATGAGGCCCTGACAGTACCTAGGTAAGGACTACTAGCCAGTCAGAAGCAGAGTATGAGGGCGTGCCATGCTAGCAGCTAGACAAGCATTATAACGATGGTCTCAGAAGTGAAGGCTGGACTACATAGAGCTGTCTGGAGCAGGTTGTTAACAGTGTTTCTGTTGGAGATGGGAAGTCCCTTTGGGGGGGACAATAGGCTTTTTAACTTTGTAAACTTATTACATGCTCAAAAAATATATATTACACAATAAAGGAAAGGGAAAAAGCCTAAAAGCATAACATGAGCACTTTAATACTGGACCAAGGTCAAAGATTGTTGTTCCCATCAGTCACTTGGACACAAAAACGTAGGCTCCAGGTTGAAAATGAAGGTAGTTACCCTTTATGGGAGTTCTTTTTGTCTCTTCCTCATTTCAAAATGCTGAATTTGTTTCTTTAACTCATTGTCTTTTATTCAGTATGTGGGCACAAGGTAATCTGGAGGGAAAATGTAAAAACAACAAATGCAGCTGGAGTGTGAAGTCCATGGCATATTACTACGTCCTCACACTGTGTCTGTGTCCTGACATGGCCCCAACCGTCTAACCGCATTTTGCCTTCTGGCACCCAGGGGAACATAAGGATCGCATATGCCTTTGGCAGGAGTCCACACCCACATTCCTCAGCTATGTGCTCACAAGCGTCCTCTCTGCCCCTCTCTCCCTCCCCCTCCCACTTCGCTCTGACAGCTAAAGCTTGGCCCACATTGCTGTGCACTGTAACAAAATGAAAACACTGAATCTTTTTTCCCCTGGACACAGGGGTGGGGTGTGGGGGGTAAAACATACATTGTGCCACTTGTTGAACTAAGTGGAGCCCTCCAAGCTCTCCTCCAAATGCAATTGGCACAACTGTTTTCCGTTATGCATGCAGTTTCTGGGATGGGATTTATTTGCTCATTGCTCATTTATGATAGTCATTCCACAGACATTTTCTTTAGTGTGAAATTCCTTTGTCTTTGACAATAATGCCAAAGACAAAAGAGTCAAGCACTGGAACAAGTCAAGACTGCAACCTCTTATGAACACTTTTTAGCCAGGGCTTTTTATGAGAAGACCCCAGTGGCTTTTCTAGGTAAAGGTTATCTTTTACTCACAACTCAAAGTCAAAGACACTGGGGCCAGAGAGGCTGTGCAGTTTGTTGTCTGGGGTGAATGGGTTCAGTGGTAGGGGGTGCATGGTGCAGAATGTGGCTGTAAGAAAAAGCCAGGAGGAGTCATTGTGGGGAAGAAATGAGATGCCAGAACTCGGAGTGCAGAGCACAAGCAGAGGAGTTTCTGTCTTTTATACTACAAGCCTCTGCACATGGCTTAAATCTCCTGTTGTGGGATCTTTTATCATCCTATGACAATGCCTACTGTCCAGGTTTTTAGTGTGGACACTGCAAAAAAAGCAGGAAATATGATTATTTACTCTCCATCTATGCTATACTTTGATTTTCAGACTCTAGGTTGATAGCTGACAATCCACAATGGCGTTTGCCATCTCGCCCTTGACTTTTTTTGATTCCAAATGTAAGCAATGCCACATTAGGCCCACCTTATGTCACATCGTGCTTTTTCTATAACCCTAAACAATAAAACACTAAAATAGCTTTAGTCTTGTGAAGTACTGGTCTTCATTACATGACTCACTTGTATTTATTTATTTAAATTATTTAAATTTAACAACAAACCCAAACTCCCTTCACACAGCACCCTGTAGATTCCTCGTACCCACACAGAACCCTCTCAACTGTGACCTGGAAACGTCAGTAAGCTTATTATGAAAAGTGACCTTAGGCCAGACGACCACAGTTGAGGTATTAGGATACTTAGTGCTATGAATAAAACACATATTGGACTTTTGGGTTTACAATAGTTTATGACTGACTGCTCTGGAGGCTGGAATCAGCGGCAGAGGATATTATATACATACAGTATATGTACTGTATACGTAAAGCCAAAAAACATAATCTGAACACTTTAAGAATAAGTAATTAAATAATGTAATTATCTATTCTATTCTGGAAATAATGACATGGTCCCACCAATCAATCTTTTTGACAACCAGGTAGATTCATCCTTCTGTATGTTATAACTGATCTGAGCTCAGTAGTCCACCAGCTGGCCACCTCATGTCCCAGTCTTCTTCAGCCAATGGGGGCCGATTATGAGCCGCTCGGCCTCTTGGTCATGTTAGTGCCAAACCAGAATGGGCTGATATCATCTTCTGCATGCTATATCCTTGTTATTGTTGAATGACACATGTGACACATCTTTGACACAGAAGTACATTTATTCAGGTCTTAATACATTAATATTGAACGAGTTACATATTCTTATTGATTGCAAATCACACCGCACAGTTCCAATGTATTCCTGTAAATAAGTTCAATGTAACAGATTTTTTATTTTTTTAAATATTTAATGGGAACTCATCCTTTTGTTACGAGGAGCACTTTGTTATAAAATGTAAGTAAAAGTGCAATATCTTTCTACTCATAAAATTACAAAAATTGGTCCAGAATCTGCTTTCGGAGCAGGACTTCTCTGACTAAATATTGTGTTTTTCCATTTTAAAAATGCAATATATTTTTACATTTGTTTTTCTCAGTAATTTGCTTTTTGATGCTATTTTCTAAAAACTGTAGCTAAATACAAGAAATACAACATTGTCAGTTTACAAAAGCTTAGCATATTAATCACTGCATCATCTATTTTCTAGATAAACTTCATTTTTCCATATAACTATCTGGAACATAGAGTTTTGACAACATCAACACCATAATATCTCACAGCGCTATGTTACAATAAAATATCTCTGTCATAAGTTCAAAGCAAAGAAAAATATAACAATAGCAACATAAAATTGAGAAATACAATGCATAGATTCAATCATTTAAAAATGTAGAGATATAATTTACTTAGTACAGCTCTGACTTTTAGAGTGAATCCTGTGACACTGACTACATGGATTCATTACAGTTCATCCTGACTTGAGTGACCGGCACAAACATATTTAATTCTGAACATATCACATAATAAAAATGCTAAATATATCACTTTGACTTCAAAGGCAAATTTGGCTATAGTACACTATGGCATGTTTGGGTTAGAAAAGGCAACACCCGGCACCAAAGCCAAACAGCAGCTTCCTTTACGGCCTTTTGAAATGTCGAGATTTCATTAAACCCGCCCCACTCCCTGGCTTCTTCTGAATCAATCTCAGATCATGTGCCGGTACTGGCAGTATGCAAGTTTTTATTTCAAACTATTCAGCGCATTCTCATTAGCGGGTTCGTATGATTTCGTATAAAAAATGCACACCAAGGTGTGTGACATCCTACCAAATTAGGAGACTGCCGGCTGGTCACGTGACCACTGGTCACATGACAGTTAAGTTCAGCAGTCTTTACAGCGACACAGCTGAGAAAAGGTGACTGTGAGCCGGCTGCAGAGAGGCCTGTCGTTTCAGAGGCCGTTGCAGTTGAGTTTAGTCAACAAACGGTGATCGTCACAGTAGTCTCCCATAGCCAGACCTTCCTCCACAGCGCTGCGGAGGAAGGTCTGCCTAGTGCACGCAGCATTCTGGGATGGGAGAAAAACCTGCTCTCGTTTATTGGCATTTCTTTAAACCAATCACAATCATCATGAGACACGGTGCCTTTGCTAAATACTCTTAGGAAGGAAGTTGTTTTGGTGGAACATGAGTACGTTCAGAAGTAGTTTTATTCATCAACAGAGAACTCAGATTGGACAGATAGTCTAGCTAGCTGTCTGGATTTACCCTGCAGAGATCTGAGGACCAGGTAACCATAGTCCTCTGATTGGACAGATAGTCTAGCTAGCTGTCTGGATTTACCCTGCAGAGATCTGAGGACCAGGTAACCATAGTCCTCAGATTGGACAGATAGTCTAGCTAGCTGTCTGGATTTACCCTGCAGAGATCTGAGGACCAGGTAACCATAGTCCTCAGAAATCAGCCGCAGGTTGGAGCGCCAACACAAAGGAAGACCGGAGCAATCCAGGAAGTGGAACATGGTGGATATAGACTATCGTCACGGCAAAGTTTAGACACAAAAACTACTAGTTAAGATTAGAAAAAAGATTGTGGTTTGGATTGAAACACCGTTCCCCTAAGGTTGTACTCCCGGGACACAAACACCCGTTTCCTGGGTGAACGTCTTTTTCCCCAGTGCGCAAACTCCGCTCCCCCGCTCAAGAGCGCTGTGTTGTAGCACTCTTATTCAGCCATAAATACGTGCAATACATACAAATTACAGTGCATTCCTTTTTTGTAGCCATTTGTATGGATGGTTCTCGAGAACAGACTGAACTAATTAAAGAACTTTAAATAAAAACCTGCATACTCAGAGCCCTTGACACATGATCAGACACACGCTGATACGTGTGGTTTCTGGATAAATCATGCAATAAACATTGACAATAATGTAGAATAAGCAGTTTTAGTTTGTTATCTCTAAACCACGTGGTCTTTCAGCCACCGAACCAGTCGACTTCATTAGAAGCAGTCATGTTTACAGACACCGTCTTCCAGGTAGCCACAATCTCGGACACTATTTGTGACTCAGTATAATAAGCCACTGACAGGCTGACAGGCTCATTGTTAGTACGGCGATAAGTGGGAAAAGCAAGTCAGAAAAGGCAAATATACATGCTAGATTAAATACTTAACACTTAGTGGTGTTGTTTTAAGGGCTAAAACATTTTTCAAATAGACTTGTTATTAAGAGATGGTTGGAGCTATCAAGTCACGTTAGCTTTATGCTATCAAATGTTGGAAAAGACAAAGTGATGGGTAGAGGTAGGAGGGGCAGAGGGAAAGTGGAGTCTCATTCAAAGCAGTAAAGCTGATTCTACTGATCATCAGAAGGCTCTTTTTGGACAAGAAGGAATCAGACTGTACTGTTTAAATTAGTCCCACTAACCTTTTGAGACAAAGACCATTTATTAAAGAAAAGTTCTGAAACTGAACACGGGACAGGCGGGTTACTCACAGTGTCTTTAGTGACTCTCTGACAGGTATGGGACTGGAGAATGTCTTTTATCCACCATCCTGCCTTGACCTCTTAACATTCACAGAGCTGCAAAGCGTTCAGGAAACCCAACAATGACAATCTACAGTCACTCGTTTCTTCACAACTTCTAAACAAAACAAATTAACACACAACATTTTTTTTGTGAAAGCAGGGTACTGGAATTAAATATTTCGCTGCACTTTTCTTCAAGACTGCTGGATTTGAGTATCTTCAGGACCGTAGACTTTTTACAATATAATATAAAACCCTTCAAGCCTGCAGTCAATATCTACTTTATTAGGCACAACAAATAGGCCCCTGTGGTATTAAGGTTCAGAGTGACCAATGACTCAGAACAATTCTGATGTCTGAGTGCAGCTTATGCACCAGCATAAATCTATATTAACTACAAATAATTTAGGTCTCAAATATATACTCAATCCAGTAAAGATCTACTACATCATTGTAATATACATTCGTAAGGCATGTACAATAAATCAGAAAGTGTGTAAGCGTTTTTACAGCCTGATTGAGAAGAGTCCTCAAGCCCACATCGGTCCACTCGACGTGTGTTCGACAGAATCCCTATCGAGTTTCTGCTGCCTCAACTTTTGCTTCTGCTCTGTAAACACTATTTACAGTCTTAGAAAATACACTAAGATGCCTGATTTTACAAACTGTATGATGACACTATGTACATTTGGGCAGCAACAAAGAGAGTTATTATCTAACATTGTCCGAGGATCCCTTTGAGAAGTCTCTAACTTTTCATCATGTCAGTCCACGAACACCCATGAGCCAAATGGCCTTCATAGTTCTCCGTAGTTGTAATCAATGATCACTACACTGTACATACAATAAGGTGGATTGTGGAAACACAGTAAACATCATGGTGTGAGTCGGTGCACTTCTACAGATTGTGCTGCTGCTGTTGATGATGATGAGATCAAACTGTCTGTGTCTCTTGCAAAAATTCACAGACACAACCGCTGTATAAAGTAACTTTAGTGAGCAAACTGGAGAGGCGTGTTTCAGTTTGGCTCTTATGTTAAGGCAAAATGTTTGGCACTTAGTTTGTACAAAGGATTTGATATTTCAAAAATAATTCACCATTTCATGGGCTCTAATGGAGATGGCGTCCTCAGCTGATCCCGACACGTCTCAGTCTGCTGAAGTGATCCGAAGAGTGTTTTTTTAAACATAAATGTTGATGGTACAGAAACTGCAGGAGAATTTTGGTTGAGTAACATCCTAAGATAGTTTTTTATAGTCTCAAATGAGTTCTTATGGCGCCTTTTACCAAAACAGCAACAGCACTTGAGTTTCTACCCTGACACCCAGCTGTGTGTGGTGGTCTTCACTCCGTGGGAGAAACCTTGTTGGGTCACCATCGGATCAAAGTTGAAGTCCAGAGAGTCCCCATCCATCAGAGTGTCATGGAGGACCGTCTCCATGTCAAACTCAAACTTCTCGATGGACATGTCGTCCAGGTCGCTGGGCAGCTTCTCTTGGTGCAAGGGCTGTGGCAGGCCTGGTCGGCCGTATCCGTTGGTGTTGAGAGGGCAGAAGCCCCCATGCATGCCTCCCATGTTGAGGTGGCTGGAGAGGCCATAAGGCATCTGCATCGGGCTTTTAGCTATAGGCAAACGCGTGGTGCCCCCGCTGTGGCTCAGGGACATGAGCAAGCGGCCATTCATAGCCGGTGACGTGGCCCGGGCCTGGCTGTGCACATTGTGGGGGTGAGTGTGAGATAGACCGTGCATGTGACCATTCCCTCCTCCCATGAGTTTGGCTGCATGCTGGCTGCTGCTGTATGGCGGCAGCATGCAGCCCCCGCTGGACTGGGACACCACAGTGTCCACCGACGGCATGAGGTCCCCGTGCTGGTCTGTATCTGATGTCAGTAGCTCCTTCAGCAGACCCGCGGGGCAGCTGTACTGGCCCATACCGGGCCCGAAGCTGGGCTTACTCTCGTTCAGTGTCTGCAGCGGCATTGACGACAGTGTGTTCATTCCTGCTTGGCCGTACACACACTTGCGGTACTCCTGCTGAGGCTGCGCAACCATGCTGGGGGAGCTGTAAGTGGGGTACCCAGGGCTCGGCTGCATCATTGGAGAGGGGGAGGACTGGGAGGACCCAGGAGTCGTCGCCCCTCCTCCAACCTGAGAGTTGTTGGGCGAGAGCAGGTTCAGGTTGTCCAGAAGGTTCTCCATGACATTCTCCGAACTGTGTCCCAGAGAGCCAGTCATCTCGGTGAGACTGGGCAGCGTCATCTTGGCCCCGGGGGCTCCGGGGTAGCCCATATGCACGTCTGCCTCCACAAGGTCATCCTCGGGCATGAAGGGGGAGAGGCGGCCGCTCAAAGTGCTGGCGTTGGAGCTGGTCCGAGGCCTAAAGCTGTTCCATGCATCAAAGTCGTCGTTGCTGTGGGAGTTGGGGCTGCCAGGCCACTTGGAGTAGGAGCCCGGGCTGTCTGCGCCTCCGTCAGGGCCGCCCTGCAGGGACAGCTGTGGGGAGACAGGGACACTCTCAGTGTACCAATAGACATACAGTATATGCCAGAGACAGTCAGTGTAACATATGCTTTGGGCAGAAACCTTTGGCAGTAAAACACAGGTTTCATTGGTAATAAATATTGTATCAATAATGTGATAATATTACAAACATGACGACTTAAAGAAACAATAACAAAACATTTTGAGTTGTGCATATGACTACCTAACACATTAATTCATTCAAAGTTCATTTCCTTCTCATCTACTAATTAATAAGTCCAAAATGTTGTATTTTGTATTTTTAATGTAGCCAGTACACCAAGAAAAGACAAATTTTGGCTTAGAATATTACCCAAATCCCATATGATGGCTGGTCTTTATCATGTTGCATTATGTTGTCATATCAACTAGCTCGGTAAAAACCCAAATTATATTTGATAATAATTGATGAAAACACTCTAATCAACATAGAGCCACCCACTGATCGATGTCGGAGCAAAAAAGCATTCTATGTTGTTATTTTAATTCGTGTACCTTCTTCTTTGCTGCCCGCCCTCTGCTCTTGGTGAACTTGCTGTTGTTGTCCATGGAGGCTGCCCGGCGACGCGGGGACTTGCCGCTCTTCCCGCCCTCCGGGTTTAGCATCCACCACGAGCTCTTCCCCGTCCCCTCATTCTGGACGCGAATAAAGCGGCTGTGCAGCGACAGGTTGTGTCTGATGGAGTTCTGGAGGAGAGGGAGAAAGAGGGAGCTGTGTGAGCAGCAGACAAACAAAGAGATTTGTGTTTGCCCTTTTCCCACAAACACCTCCGATCTGCTTTAGCACACTAGTGCAAATCCACGAGTACAGGTGGTTGTCTTTAAAAACACGCCTGGCTGCAGCTGAATTACAGAAAGGGGAGATTTCTTTTATAGGTACTCAACAATCTAAGGCCATGTGCATTTTAAAGAAATGCATGTGTACACAACGCATCTCACTATCTTTGTGGGGACCCGTCATTGACATAAGCCATTCCCTAGCCCCTTACCCTAACCTTAAACATCCCAACTTAATGCCTAACCTCAACCCTTACCCTCCCCAGAACCTAATTCTAACCCTAATCCTGAAACCAAGTCTTAACCCTCAAACTGCCCTTTAAAGTTGTGGGGTCCAGCATTTTGGCCCCACAAAGCTGTCAGGATCCCGCAAGTATACTGAACTCCTGCTTTTTTTTTTTTTGACTATCGTTAAACAAGACCACACACACACACACACACACACACTCTTATCTCCAAACATACCGTAGATGTTGGCCTTTATTTCCTCCACAAAAACAGAAGGGCCCATTGTAAAACACTCACATTCCACCTGACTACGTGTCTTGTCTGAACCAGCACAGAATCAAAGGGAGGAAACAGACTAATCTTTCCTCCTTACAGACACATTAATACTGCGCTCTAACGTTGCTTAGTGACACCCCCAGTGGAAAAACTAATTTTTGTGCGGGAAGCTAGTGAAGCATTATTAAGACACGGCAAACAAGAGGGAGAATACTGGGCAAATGTCTGCTAAGCAAACCACAGAAAGTGAGACATTGTTTCTGTCCTACTTTACTGGAACCACTGTACTGTACTGGGGCACTTCAGACTTGATTTTGGTTTATAACTATTTTATAGTTCATATAGTTAGGATTTCTAAATGAACTCTAAATCAGTGACCATTCACCCTTTAGAGAATAATTCACACTCTGCTTCTGTATGGTTTTGTAATGAGCCTAAGCCAGCCATTACTGTGCATGCGTAAAGCTTGTTGTTTCGGAAAGAAAAGGGTGGAACTCCCGGCACACACACATGCAGAGCTTAGCGTGCAGAGTGGCTAACGTCATCAAGCCTGTTCCTGCTGTGAGTCACTGCTTCACATCTGGTTCCCAGTCTTCTCCTCTGCCTCTCCTTATCGCTGCCATCGCTACTCATTCTTCACTCTAAAATCCTGTCCCAATCTTACCCAAACTACGCCACAATTATTTTCATTGTCACTTTGTTTCTCGACTTAGTAATCAATGATTTGTATAAAATCTGAAAACCGCGAACATTGCTCGTCACAGTTCATTCATTTAAAACTGAGAAAGTAGCAAATCTGCATTTGAAAAGCTAGAGATAGTAAATATCTGGCATTTTTGCTTCATAAATGACTTCAAAAATTAAATAAAAGAATGGTAAAAATCAAGCAGGTCACAAGCTCTGCACCCAAAATTTCCCAAAATGCAACTTAATTCCATTTTCTATTAGACCCTCACTGAATCCAACAACCACCAGTGTAAGGATGGATGGACTGGATGGATGGAGCGAGTGTGGTGTTTTTATTTGGGCTCCCACGGTAACAGGTTAGAGCTTACACACTGCCCACGTCTCAGAAACTGCACTCGCAAGCGTGCTGGAACGCAAAATAGAATAGCAAAAGATGTTTATATGTCATCTTGACACAAATACATATTAATAAATGACATGTTGATTTTTGAAAGTCTCTAGGTTATTATAATATTGCACCTGTCATTCAGAACAAAATATAATCAAATCAGTAGCCTATATATTTAGGTTTAGCATAAGCAGGAGCCGTCCCGCCACGTCAGACACGTTTTTGGGGTGTAAAGACATAGAAAACGCCACGCAGCCGCCTTGCAGCCGCCTCACAGCCGCCACGCAGCCGCCTTGCAGCCGCCTCACAGCCGCCACGCAGCCGCCTCACAGCCGCCACGCAGCCGCCATGCAGCCGCCTCACAGCCGCCATGCAGCCATGCAGCCATGCAGCCACGCAGCCGCCATGCAGCCGCCTCACAGCCGCCTTGCAGCCGCCTCACAGCCGCCATGCAGCCGCCTCACAGCCGTCACGCAGCCGTCACACAATGGCTTTTAGTTTAAAATTGTATGTCTTGAGCCCAAGCTGAGATAACCCTGGTGACACCACTATGACATCATCCTAGGGAGTTATTTTCTCAAACTTTGAAAAGCTCCCTCCAGGGCCACAGAAGAAGTGTTTGAGTAGGACCCCTCGTAATGAGTAAACCGGACCTTCATGAGTAAAATTGGTGAAATCCCTCTTAAAAGGTGCCCTGCCACACAAACCTGTTTCTACTTGTATTTTTAAATGTGTGAGGTCCGTGTGTGTGTGTGTGTGTGTGTGTGTGTGTGTGTTTTGTGGTGAATGTGAAGATGAACTGCTACCTCCTCTGTCAGCTCTAGCCACTGAAAAGAAATAAGAGGAGAAATCAGACCAATCACAACAGCTGGTCAGTCTGACGTCATGCTGCCTGAGCTCATTAATATTCATGAGCTGGGTAAAGAATGCAGATAGCCAGGTTCTCATTGGCTAGCTGTTAGCCAATCACAAATATTAATGAGAACTGGCCCAAATAGAGCTGAGTCTACCTGCAGGCTTTCTATACCACGCTAGAATGGCTTGAAACAAGGTAACCACGGTAACCAAGTTACAGAGTCCATGGTAGGACTTCAGACATTCCTACAAACAAATGAAATACAGGTGGCAGGGCTCCTTTAATCATTTACCAAACCTACAGCTGATTAATTAAGTGACTAATCTGCTCTATTACATACTATTACCTTCCACTCCAGCCACTACACCCTCTTTCTTCTTCCTGTTTTTAACAGGAAACATTTAATATCTCCTTCTCTGTATCTACTCCTTCTCTCAACCTCTTTCCTCTCCTCCCTGAAGGACCAGAGGCGCTCTGGCTCACAAAATAATACAATTCTGAATCAAATGACCTGACTGCCTCAGCCAATAGTCTCAGGCTAGTTTGCATGATCTGACAACAGTGACAGCCCTTTCCTGATTAGCCTAGCAAATGGCTAATCAGGAAATCAGGAATGCCGGACAAATGCCGCTAATCAGGAATGCCCCCCCCACCCTCTGGGTGGGGGGGGGCATCGGTAGCTATGACAAAATGCGAGGAGTAAAGTCTGGTCATGAGCCTCTCTTTCCCATGACTGCCAAGAGTGCTGGTAATTTCAGCTGTGCTGCAACAAAGAATGACTGCAATGTGAGTGCAGACGCCGGGATGTCCTGCTCCAGCTCTACATCTCCCTGATGAAACTCACAGCTTAGCTTAAGTGTCCACTTCGGAGGATCTGCTTTCTCTTTTGGCAGATTTCACAGTAATATGCTGTGTGTTGTGATGATGGAGAACATTTGAAAAAAATGTGTCTTGATGCAAGAGAGGGAGTACAAGTGAAGGGTCATAAAAACTGCTCTGATGGGAAATACCAAAACTCTGCAGAACTCGGCGTGCTGTGTGGGGAGTGTGGCTGAGGGTGTCTGGGCCAATGGAAAAGCCTCGTCTCCCACTGTGTGTGTGTGTGTGTGAGAGAGAGAGAGAGAGAGAGAGAGAGAGAGAGAGAGAGAGCGAGTCAGCCTGTGTTTTTCATGCCGTGGCAGTATGACAAACAGCGGCGCAGGACAGGCTTAGATTTAGTTGCTACCTTCACTGCAGCCAGTGATATTGTGGTTTAAAAACACACGCGATTTGGGATGAACACACACGTGAACACACAGTCAGACACTTTAGTGAAACAAACAAACACACACACACACACACATACACAAACACACACATGGAATTGCATATATGGATCAAAAACACTAGACACATGGTGGGTAATGTTTTATAGATTAAAGAAGTAAACCAAGAACACCTTAAACATACACACAGAAGGAATAAAAACAAACCTATACATACATAGTATATAATACTTGCCCGATCGATATAATGATATAATGATATCAGCCAATATGCATCTCCCAATCTATTGGGGGGAAAAAATAATTTATAATGAGAAATAAATGATTCTGATAATTGAATATTTCAAAAATAAAATAAAAACGGACGGTCACCCATGATATGAGTGATGGTGTTACATAGTCTGTCCACCAGAGGACGCTCTACAACGTCCCTGTTAGTGATGGTGTTGCATAGTCTGTCCACCAGAGGACGCTCTACAACGTCTCTGTTAGTGATGGTGTTACATAGTCTGTCCACCAGAGGACGCTCTACAACGTCCCTGTTAGTGATGGTGTTGCATAGTCTGTCCACCAGAGGACGCTCTACAACGTCCCTGTTAGTGATGGTGTTGCATAGTCTGTCCACCAGAGGACGCTCTACAACGTCCCTGTTAGTGATGGCGTTGCATAGTCTGTCCACCAGAAGACGCTTGTGTGTATATATCTATATCTATATATATATATAGAGATATATACACACTTTTTCGTTTGGATCCAGCGACTGTATGTCACGCTGAATTACCTCTGGTTGCGGTACACAGGAATCTTAACATTCCAGCTAATCACTGTGTGCAAAGTTCAGTTGTAATCAACTTGTTAGTATCTTTTAGGAAACAGTAAAGGCAGGATTCCCAGCCAGGCAGCCATTACAATCAACATTCCTCTGGAAGGTTACAAAACCCGCGATTTCACAGAACTCTGATAAGCGTCGCTCGAGGACAGTTATATCTCATGTTGTATAAAAATATGACAATAACACCGTCCAATGTCAGAAGTAGGAGTTTTTGTTTCTTCCCACAAAAAAATGAAACAAAAATAATGGAGACAGCTTTGGAAAAGAAACAAAATATTGTGCCAGAGTAGCCTGCAAAACGATATCAACACATCCAGTGTGAAAAACATCAGGAGGAATCATAATGACCATGATAACTGTTCTAATGTTATGAAAGCAGGCCTGACATTACTGTAAGTCTGAAGGCTAGTTCATGTAGCCGGAGATAAGACAAATACTTTTCTCTGTTCTGCCTGAACCCGCCGCGAGATGCACCGCCTTGGTTCTCCGAGTCAACAGAACAGAGCGGCGCTGGCACAACACGAGGAAGTGACCACATGAAAGAGGACTGTGACAGGAAACAGAGCTGACTTCCTGCCTCACAGGAAACACGGCGGTCGTGAGGCAGAGAAAAAGGCATGGAATGTGAAGCCGCAGCGGCGTGAGCCAAGTGGACAAATGTAGCTTTCGGCCCCCTCATCAAACCCCACCCCACCACTGCCAGAGAGGTTATGTTTAGCAACTGGCACTAATCCCTGATGTCACACTATATTTATTAAATGAAAGTTATGTTGTGGTGCCGTTGTCGTGTGACTGCTGAAACGTTTAACTGGATACGTCATGACTCAACAAGTGGCTGTAGTGTGGACATCTGGATGTGCGTGCGTGTGTGTGTGTGTGTGTGTGTGTGTGTGTGTGTGTGAGCAGGAGAATGTGTGAGTGTAGGCTATTTAAGAAATAGAGAAAGAGGGGTGTGTGCGTGTGTGTGTGTGCGTGTGTGTGTGAGAGAGAGACAGAGTGGACATGGACCAGTATAGGACACACTGTGCTGGTCTGAACTCCCTCACTCGCAGCACTACTGAAAGGCCACAGTGTTTGCTACATCACCCTCTCCTCCTCTTTATTTCTCCTCTCCTTCTTACTTACTTTTACCTACTCTCTTCTATTCTCCCCTCCTCTGGTCCCCTTCTTTATCCTGTGCTCTCCTTTCATCTTTTTGTTTCCTTCCCTCCTCTCCTTCTGTCCTTGTCTTCTGTTGCCTCCTTCACTCCTACAACTCCTCATCTCATCTCATTGCCTTCCTTGTCCTCTCTTCTTCTCATCCTGTTTCCTTTCTCATTACCTCCTCTCCTTCTCCTCTGTTTCCCTTCCTTCACTTCTACCTTATCCTGTGCTCTCCTCCTGTGTTTCCCCTGCAGACAGTAGCAAAGTACCTGCAGAAAACTGGAGGCAGACCGATGCTGGCTCACTGACTGAGCCGCTGACTCGCTCAGAGCTGCTCAAATGTCAACTCGTCTAATGAAAAAGTCCCCAGAAGAGCGCTGCACCACCTACCCTGAATCACATGAAGCCACAAGTGAAACCTCAGCTGCAAAACCTATACAGCTAGAAGTATAAAGCATCTGCAGCAATGCTCCCTCCTAACTGACTGAAAGCGTGCAGCACGTACAAACTCACAGGCCAGCAGCTCTCTGAGAAGTTTCACACATGTACCAGAGATATGGAACCGATGAAAGTGAAAAAATGTGGTTTCCCTGCACTATTTCCACTGAACTCACCCAAGAAACGGTGCTGTCCTGAACAGGCTTTTTCACCTTTTGTTACCGATGTTTCAGCTTTAACTGTAGGTGTGTTTCAGCACTGTAACCAGCTATTTTCTGTGTAATCTGTCTGCGGCTGGGAGGAGGACAACCTACGGGGAGTATAGTGCAACATTTCTAACCACCAAAGTAAGTAAGTAAGTAAGTCAGTAAGTATCCCTAAAGTTGTAGCTTGGTCATGTCTGGAGCTTTGTGCTGAGTCTGACTGAGTTTGAGCAATGGTTATGACAGAAAAGGTGTAAACCTGTTATTAGCCTAACACCAGCTCAGCAGGTCTGCCCGCTGAACAACATGGGCTGAGTGCACAGCTCCAGGTGAGATGTTGGGGCGACAGGTGACGGGGAACTACCACTCACCGAGTACCACTCTACTCACAAAGTCATCAAAAGATACACTTACAGCAAGGTCATTCCCCTCCACGTCTTCTGTGATCCAGAGGCCGATTACAACTGATTCCAATAGATAAGAATGCCCGTTGTGGTGAACAGACTGTAGAGACTGATCAAAGTGATAAGACCTGGAGCCAGGGACAGAGAGAAGAGGTCCTGGTTGTTTTTATAGAGTCGCTTCTTCTTGGCTAAAGATACTATGTGTTGACCAACTTCAGTGGAAAGCTATTTTTAAAAGTTTTAAATCTTTCTAAACCCAATTACCTCAAAACAGCCATAAATCAAATGTAACTTGTTTTTAAGGTTATTGGTGCTTTATTTGAGGGGGATTTCTGCCTGGTTGTTTAAATGGGGGAATTTCTGATTTTTTAGACATCAATGGTCAATAAAGACAAGATCAAAAGACTTGAATTGCAAGTTTCTGCAGTTAAATTCCGCCTTAATTTGCTGAAGCACAGGAGTTGCTGAGTCATAAGCTATTCATAGGTTAGTCACAGTCATTGGTGTAAAAGTTTTTGGCTGAAAGGCTATGGCTCTACAGTATTTATCTATAGGGGAATCTTTTTAGTCTTGTGTTTAATTGAAAATGAAAGGACACTGTTACAGTTGGGGCGTACTGATCCTTGCACATGCTCAGCTACACACAAGGAATCTGGCTCTCTCTCTCACACACACACACACACACACACACACACACACACACACACACACAGAAAATACATGAAAGAGCAATACACCTTCACATTACCACATTCACAAGCAATCTGGATAGACTGTGAAGACTTCATGTGTTTGCAGTTTGATAAGTTATCAGCACCAATATTGAACTGACGAGTAATAATCACTGACCTATTTACTAAAGTCAATACAGTAATGATCATAAAAGGCACTGGAAATAAAAAGCAGAGCAAAGGAAATGTAAAGCCTCGGGCCTTTTTATTTATTTATAGTCTTGGTTTCATTAAAACAGTCTGGAGAAAAGGAAATGATTGTTGTCATTAATGTTGCGTAGCAGCGGGCAACATCGCCTCAGGTTGGACTGGTCGGGGGTGCATAAATGTGTCCAGTGATATAAAAATAAGTCTGTTTTGCCACAGTTTCTGAAAGAAAAAAACAAAAAACTGTCCAAGATTATAAATGGAACCTGACCCTGAGGGCAGGGTTCGAACCAGAAATAGATCATTTCACCCCTCGCCCTCCATCCCGGCCCCTTCCTAGTCTTCTTTTCCTCCCTTCTCCTTTTCACGTGCTCCTCTGAGACATCATGCACGCACACTACTGGCCACAGCTGATCTCACACTCGTGTTGCAGCAAAAAGGCTCCCTTTCTCACCAGCTGACGTCAACTTCCAATTATTCAATTTGGCAAAGAGAGGAAGCCTGGACACGCTCAGTGTGCAGCTACTTAAATTCACTTTTAGAGTTCTTTGAGCCCAAGTAGCAGTCTTTGACTTCCAGGAAAGTGGCTCTTCAAAATGCTCATTGTGAGATGCTGAGTTATATGACCACCATAAAGCGCAGATGGAAAGGCAGAAAACGCAAGTCATGCAGAAGCAAATCTGTCTGCAAATGTATTTACTGTCGGCCTCTTGGCAGGATACAATCCTCTGCAAGGAATCTGCACACACACACACACACACACACACACACACACACACACACACACACACACACACACACACACACACACACACACACACACACAGCTGAACTTGGAAGCCTGAGCGGATGATGATAGGTTAAGCTTAAGATTGATCTGTCTCACAGATGCTGCAGACTATATGATAAATAGTCTAAGAGGTTTTGTGCATACGGTGAGAAACAGCAAAGCCGCTGACACTCCACGGTCTTTCATCGCCGTATGATAGTGTGAGACGAGTGGCGCAGTGGAGGGGCTATTAGCGAACTTCCTGCTGCATTGTATCCGCACAGGAAGAGCTGGCCAGTCCTGATACTGATCCCACTAATGCCTCTGGTTTCTATGCAAAACAGTGCAGAATGGGACCCTGGTAGGTGCAATGCAAGGGGACTAGCTGAAGCAAACAGGGGGTTCAAGAGCCACTACTTCCTACTCAGAACTCTGCAGTCTGACTGGGCAAAACAAGAGGAAAAAGGAAAGAGGGGGCCCTTGTCCAGGTAGGCTTTTCCAGCAGGATTACAATGAAGGCTAAAGCTCTTACTGTTCATCTTAGTAACAGCTCCCACTTACGGTTTGCCCTCATGATGAATACAAGCAAACAGAAGTTGCTGAGAGAATAATTCATCATCTGCCGTTTCCTCTGGTTGGCCAAAGTCGGACATTTGGACAAATCACTCCAAAAGATTAACTTGGCTTCCATTCAAACTTTAAACAATATTTTACTATTATTATTACATTTAACCAACAAGGTAAACTGAACATTTGTTCATTTAGGACAGTTTTTGTTTGTTAGCTTTCAAATCCAATCTGGTTTCCCCTTTTCCCTTTCACCGGGCCAAGGAGAAAAGGAGGACAAGTTGTCTACAGCCTGTTCCATGGGGATTTACCATTTCTTTATTATCTGCAAGAATAATGCACTGTCAGCATCAGTGGTAAGTTTTGCTGATTGGTTCTCCTCTCAAGTTCATAATAAGTTATCCTAATAAGTCAGTAAGCTACAAAATCAAATCTCTTTTTACTTCATAACAATGGCCAAGTTGTTCATTTCAATGAGCGTTTAGCTGCTCTAAAACACTGTTGATGAAGAAATGAGTAATGTGGACTTACTTTCTGCTGTTTTATTACAGCTGGTTGACAATTCAACATGCAATTTCAATTTAATGTCACAGTAAAGATACATGATAATTTCCTGTTAGCATTTTACAAATGTCTGCTAAACAGAAAACTGTAAATAAAAACTAACCTATACCTCAGTAAGAAGACACAACAAAATATTGGGACACTACCAAACAAAATATTACCAAAATATTTTATAGATCAGGGTCAGTCTTGACATTGTAACACAAAACTCAACAGGGAGCCAGCTGAGTTCAACAAATTGTGACCAATGGCCCGAGTTCAGAATTACTCATATTAATATTTATTCTGTGCTGTTTTCAGCCTCCCTTTAAGTCGGTTTGTTAGGCTTTCAAACCAGGAAGTATATGCAAATTCTAAATGATTTAAAATGAAGGCGTTGGCTAAAATGATCATTCTTGACCGATCTAAAAATGTTGAGCATCTGGTTAAAGATTTTGTGAGCCCTTATTCCTGCCATCCAAGCTCTTTTCTAGGATGAAACCCAGGTATTTTACTGACGCTCCTGCACTGACCACAGCATTATTCAAAATGACCCTAAATTTCGAGCATCTACGTATCCAATCCGTATTTCAGGCTGAACAAGATGGCCTCTGTCTCACCAAAATGTAGGGACAGCCTTTACGATGCAATAGCCCTCCACTGACACATCAACTGCTTTTAACGTTTACACTTCAAACCATTTTCAGTTCCAACTGTCTCAAATGTTTCTCTGAAAAAATGAACAAATAAAATGCTATAGTGGTTACTGCCGTTGTGTCACCTGCAAGGAACATACATGTCGGCTGCATTGGTGAGAGAGTGGCTCACTGAATGATTCACATTACATTTTGTCATTTCGATTCATATGTGGTTTCTGATAAGTAAAACTATAATACTTTTAGAACAATGTCCCAGCAGCGTGTTAACGTGCTGAGTTCTCTCCTGTGCTCGCTCATTTCCTGACTCAGAATTAAGCAGCACACAGCTCATGTGTACAGACAGGGACCGGGTTGTGCTGGCTAAGCCTCCCATGCTGAAATATGTGCATGTGTTGCTATGTGCAACACAATGTGAGTCTGTAAATGCACAGAGCTGTGTCTGTGGAGCGGGGATATTTTTCGCCTCTGATCAGCAGAGCGGCTGGGTTGGGCTGCTGCCTGCTCGGCCTGGATAAAGATGCAGTGTGTGGACCGCTGCTGGGTGCCTGTGTGGCGACCCCCGTCCGAAGGCCTGAGCCACCGCGCGATGGTGGGTGGAGTGTTTGGGGGGTCATATTGCACACGCGTGTTACCCCAGTTCAACCTGGGAAACACAGGGATATCCCACAGTTGTTTTCATGGTGGGATGTTGATTCCGACAATAAAGAAGAGGATTTCTTCTTTTCTGTGTGGGTTTATTATATTATTATTAGTAGTAAAGCATTGACTAAATAAATGCTGAACAGTCTTCAGGAATGCTTCTAATGAGTCAAAATAGTAAAATTGTAGAAAAACGACTTAAACGCCACAACGATTCCTGCTGTCACCAATATGTCACCAAAATGAAACATCACTTGCATGTTAGCACTTTTAAAGTTTTAAAGCTGGCTCATATTGGCTCATATCACGATTCTCCTAATCCACTATTCCATTTGACTTTCAATTTTAAGGTCACAATTTTATTTGATTTTTGATTAAAAATATTCACACAATCAGAGCCACTAGTTTGCAGAAGGGTGCTTTGCAACAACAGTTTGAGTTTCTCAGCGTTTACGAGGTGCGCCTGAATGCACCAGAAGTTTAACAAGGTGCACTGTCACTACTCAATGTGAGTTGAGTGCAGATTTGAGTCGTGCGTGCATTGCCGATCCTGCGTTCAATGTTGATTTAAAATTGAAATTTTGTCATAACTAGGATATTGTCAATAATATTACCAAATGTGAGATGGATGCCAATATAATGGCCTCAGTCGGAAGTCACTAATAACCATGTTTTTTACCAAGGAAAAGATTTCTTTCTTTAAACTCTCTGATCTGCTCAAAGTCCATGAAGCAGTCTGTCCGTGGGGCTGGAATGCACGTACCTGTTTGCCGTTTCTTTTTTTTTGAAAGATTATTTTTCCCCCCGTTATTCAGAGTTCCAGTGGATAGACAGTGTCACACGCATCAAAGGGCCACAGGTTGGACTCGAACCCGGGCCGCTGCAGGCCTCAGCTTACATGGGGCGCACGCTCTTACTGGGGAGGCTAGAGGCCGCCCCCCCTGGTGCAGTTTTTAATACAAGCATGACTCATCCTCTGCCACAAAGGAAAAAAAATGAAAAAAAACCCTCATGACATGTAGTGAAGCCATTATAGTCTTTTTTATTAAAGGTCCTGTTTTTTCCTGGCTAATTATGAAAAGGAAATAACACATCGCAACATAAATACATAATGGGATTTTCAGAACTGGGGGACTTTATTCAAGTGTTTTAACAGAAGCTCACTACTAGATTGTAACTCTGTTTTTCATGACAATTTTAAAAAGATATGTGTTTTTGAAATGCAAAACACATTTAGTTTAACATAAACACATTGCTCTGTTTAACGAGTGTGCATGATTGTTTTTTCTTTATTAGTTATCACAAGTGTCCTTGTTATTTGCAAGAAATCTTAGAAAGATTGTCCATGTGGCCTTGTTGCTGTTGCACCAGCGCCATTAGATGACACACTTTGTTCAGTTAATTGTAAGTGTGTTGCAATGCTAAATACTAGTCCCAGGAAAAAAGCCTTGTGCTACTATGTGTGGATTTTGTTGGTGGAACGTCCTCCAGGGAAATACAATAAATACATGAAAAGGATGCTGTTAGTGTTTTAATGTGGAACTACAGAAATGCTGCCCAACTGTTATCCAAAAATCTCCTCTAATTAATATGTATTAAAAAATTCAAGATTATTTTGGCCAATTTAGGCTTTTATTTCCATAGGACAGTTTAGACTTGATAGGGGAGAGAGAGGGGGGGATGACATAAGCCAGGGGCCGCAGGTCGGGGTCAAACCCACGGCCCCTGTGTCGAGGAGCAAAACTTTATATCTGGCCGCTCGCCCCTCCAGGTGAGCTAACCAGGCGCCCACCTAATCAATATTTGAAGAAAAAAAAGTGTACATGGTGAGGGCTCACATTTTTATGAAGGATTACAGGTGAGTAATTAAACCAGGGCCTAGACCAAGACCTGGACTTAGAGGGACCATTATCAAGATGGCACCAGTACAGTCCAGGACAGGAACCATACATGAGTAAACCTAACTTCAGAATTTACTTATCCGACTAACTGATTATCCCCCAGCTCTGAGAAGGTAAACACTAGAAAAGGGAGAATCCACAGAATCTGGAGTCACGTTCAGTGTTGCTTCCTGTCCTCATGACATCACTACCCTTGCACTTCCTGTCAGCCAGGGGCTGAAATGTGCATCTCTGTAACGGGAGAGGAGGTGGAGGAAGAGAGAAGTAATAGATTCTCCTAAATAGATCCTTCATGTAATCACCATGGTGTAAGGAGGCAAAGAACTTTAAACAAAGTAAACCTGTCTAATATTTCTCACCTTTTGGTGTGTGAACGCCTGTGAAAATAGTTATGACGGTGTTGAGATTAATATGAATATAATTCCAAATGACAGTTTCTTCAAACACTTCAAACAATGAGAACAATGCTTGTGGATTCTTTACCATGACGACACAAAACCCCAGTGTCGTCAACGGATCACAATGCCCTTTTTTTTGGTATCTCTCGTGTCAATAATAGGGCATGAATAATTCATTCAGAGAGAGAGAGAGAAAAGGAGTACACATGTGAGGACATGTCCCTGCTGCCTTTCCTAGAATCCAACAGAGGAACCTTGGAGGGAAACTACAGATGCCAATCTCAAACCACACAGTACACTTTATATCTAGCAGTACCCCGTAATACATAAATACTCCCAGGAAAACTAGCTTTTTGTCCATCTCAGCTAAAAGTCATGGTGATGAAACAAAAACACCAACACTTGCTTTGGAACTCTATTCTGGAGGGGATTCTGCTTTTAGCAGCGTGCTAGTTAGGGCTAGGGTAATATCATGTTGCACAATATTAAATCTAGGGGTGCGAGACGTATTAAATCAATATTGTTATCACAATGTATTGAAAGTGTCGCAATAAGTATGCAATATTTAGTTAATTTTGTGGAGCGCTGCGTATGTCTGCTGACTGTGTTTGAGTTGGAGCCCCCCTGAAGCGCTGTAATGATCATGTTTCATCGGCCAGTTACTGGGCCACGTGCACATGTCAGTGCACGGGTCCACTCCGTGACAAACCCTACGGAGAGCAGCACACCTGCGCACATGTCAACAGAGTGACAGTGTCAATGAAGACATTGATAGAGACGACAAGACGGAAGGAATCAGAGAAGAGAAGGACAGGTTGTGTCCTGTTGTCTTTAATTATTCTCTTTATTTATTTCTTTTTTACTGTCCAACCAGTAAATCATGTCCTCTTCACTTTATTTATTAATACATATTTATCCTGTCCAACCAGTTAAACATGTCCTGTTGTCTTTATTCATATATTTTATACTGTCCAACCAGTTAAACATGTCCTGTTGTCTTTATATATTATTTAATACTGTCCAACCAGTAAAACATGTCCTGTTCTGTGGACATGGTCCTTATTTATGTATTCATGTTCTACCAGTCCAATATACAGTCATTTGAAATAAACCTTGTTGTAAGAAAATTAGTTTAATTTGTTATGAATCTATTTTGACGTGTTTTCCCGTAACTTTTGAAATGTTACATATGTTTAAAAATATCAAAATGAAAGTTGATATTGCTTCACATTCTGTTGATGTCGTGCGACCCTAGTTAGGACTGCCACTAACTGTTATCTTCACGGTAGATTGTACGGTTTATATTTTCTCGATTAATCGTTTAGGTCTATAAAATGTCAGACAAGGGTTAAAACACTGTGGGTGTGTGTTTCTCAAACCAACGGCAACGTCCTCAAACAACTCAAAGATATTCAGTTTACTGTCACAGAGGAGAGAGGAAACTAGAAGATATTCACATTTTAGAAACTAGAATCAGAGAATTAATTTCTTAAAAAATGACTCAAAGCAATTCAACAATTATCAAAATAGTTGGCACTTAATTAAATAGTTGAAAACTGAAAGATTAATCAATTCTTCTCTAGCTCTAGTGCCAGTAGAAGCAAATGTCAAGTGAAAGCTAGCTGCTGGTAGCCCCCCCCCCCCCCCTCCCTGTGAGGTGTTTCTTTTAGAAACACTCCGTCAGCTGAGAGCCTCGCTATAGTACAACACAGACAGTGGGGCTGAACGTTGCGACACCATTGCAAACCTAAAGTGAACACTCCTGAGGGCGGTTCAGTTACACTGTAACACACTTTGACCTTAAAGCAAACTATGAGTTCCCATGACAACAGAAGCAGGGATACTGCTGTCTGACGCACAGTCATAATAGCACTTCTGATTAAAGTGCACATTTAAATTTCCACCCATGCCACAGCGCTGCTGTGAGCGATCATACGTGTGAACACAATCACACATGCCTGAATGCATGTGTGATTGTGTGATAATGCCCGGTCAGTCTCACAGGCACCGTGCATAATCGCTTTAGGGCGGGAATTGCACAACAATGTGGGTCTGGGTAATGCCTGTGGTTTGGGGCCCTCAGCAGTGAGCGGCCCCGTAAAAGTGTTTCTCTCCTCACTCCCTGTGTGTGTGCCCTGCAGCCCGTCCACATTCACGCTGAAGCTATGAGAAGTTGATATGCCACCACGTTTTTCACGTTAAAAAGAAGCCTCAAGGGCTTTCACTTCTCATTTGAATGATGAAATTATTCAAAATCCATCCAGCAGTTCCCCTTCTCACACTGTAAAAATCAATGCTGAGACCTTCCTGTTAACCCCACAGGAGATTTTTCAAATATTTCTGACCGATGAGAAGTTGTGGTAGACAGAGCAACAGCATATTCTGTGAAAGAAACAGCCAGGCCTGAGCAAACGCTCAGCCAAACAGAAAATCACGTGCTCTCGGCCCGCTACTTCCAAACCCGCACGGAGAAAAACAATGTGACTCATCCCAAATGACTGTTTACCTGACCACGCCGCTGGATGTCAACTGGTTTCTTTTTTTACTCCAGAGTAGTGCAGCCTGCATCGGCACCTTCTCTCTGTGCTGGGGAAGGAGGCTCTACTCTCTGCTGGTATCTTTTTTTTTGTAAATCACTTACACTCTCTGAGCAGTTCCTGGACTCTATACTCACTCAATGACCTGTCCTCAGGTCCACATCCAGAGAAAGAACTGACAAAACCAAACTCTGGCAGCGTGCTGCGTGGTGATGCGAGGCCAGTGTCGGAGGTGGGTGGAAACGCGTCCACATTTGACATCATTTGTTCATTCACTTAATTAAAGGGGCACTTTACTGGGATTTCCCTGCGTTCCCTGCATCCCTGCAGTGAGATAAAGGCTACAGTATAAAAGGTTCAGGTTACCAGCTGTAGAACCAGCTGTGTCTCACACTGTAGGTAGCTATTACTCAAACTCAGTATACATACAGTTTTAATGGATCATGCTCATATTAAGTAAGTTCAACTATAGCTGGGCAATATATCAATAACATATTGATATCATGATATGAGACTAGATCTTTTTTTTTTATATCCACATTACTGATGATTATTTATCAAAAATCTCATTGTGTAAATATTTGTGAAAGCATCAATAGTCAACACTACAACAACATATCAATATCAAGGTATTTGGTCAAAAATACTGTAATATTAGATTTACTCCATAGCGGCCAGCTCTACGTTCAACCTTATTTTCATCTGTCTTCTAAAATCGGTTCCAAGTAGGTAAAGTGTTTTGAGCTCTGAATCTAACAACTTAAGAAAAAAAGCAAAAACAATTTAACGTTCAATTAATTATTATAGAGATGAACACAAAATATCCTTAATTCTAGCCTATAATCTAAATGAATCCATTAAGGGATTTCAAAATCAATCAAATTCAACAGCTGTCTAATGACGGAATGAGGCACTGAAACTCATGTTACAACATTTCCAACAATCATAATATGTTAGGAAAGATGTTTTTCTTTCAGCTGTCAAATATTCCTCATTCGAAGGCTCAGATGGATGCGCCTGGAAAGTTCTGGGTGCAGGGAAAAGCCTCGACTGAGTTCTGTGGCTGAACATCTGGAACATCAAAAAGCATATCAACTCCACTGTGGTTGTTTTGTTCTGTGGAGCAACAGCAATCTCAATGATCGCCACTTTAAAGCTCAACTTATTTGCATGTTACATTACATGTTCTGCATGTTTTACAGGGGACGAAAATCAGTGTGTTCACAACACAGTGTGGCATGGAGAGCAATGACACAACTGAACATGAACTCGTAAAGCCTCTTGGACTCAGACAAGCAGACACACAGACATGATGTGCTGTGTGTGGTATGTACGCCTCACAGCTTCTGCTGCTGCCCGACGGATTCCTCCGATGGCCTTCTGGGACATGCTGTCAAAGGTTTACTGTGAAACACTGACCCAGACACATGGAGTCAGTTGTCAATACTCGTTTAAAGTTGGAGTGATGTGCTGGAATGGGGGAGTAAGAGTGTAGCTGGATCCATAAATTAACACGTGTGTTTCTCATGCAGACATAGACACTATTCGATATCCCTGCTTTCTTTTTTATTTCCGTCTGGTGAGGTTTCGAGGTCATTAATATCCTATAATGTTTCCTGGAATAGGGAATGAGACAGACGTCATCAGAGAGTAATGCCGGGGCTGAGAGGTAAACACATGTGGAGCGGGGCAGAAGGACAACAAGGGGTTGTGAAATAATCTACAGGGCTACTAGTTTCACACTGTTGCCCAATCAAATCAGTGTGGATGGCACAGTTACGTCACTTTGAACATTCCACTATTTTCCACTCTTCTACATCACAGACAAACATTCACTGGTTCTTCTGAAATGGGAGAAACGCGTTGGCAGGGCTCAGTGCTGATCTCGATATGGGACACAATCAGTGATAAAATTCGGACGTGTTTTCCTCAATATGGATCTAACAGCCTATCACACAGCAGAAATAAACGCCATTCCGTTTCAGAAGGTGGCGGTAATGTGCACCACCATTTGTTTGCCAAACGCCAAAGGAACATCAACGAGGGCATGGGCACAAAAACAACGGTGAAAGTGAACTTGTGTTAAAAACACAATGATGCATAGATAATCTCTCTGGTGGACAGACTGTGCAACGCCATCACTAACAGGGACGTTGTAGAGTGTCCTCTGGTGGACAGACTGGGCAAAGCCATCACTAACAGGGACGTTGTAGAGCGTCCTCTGGTGGACAGACTATCACCAACAGGGACGTTGTAGAGCGTCCTCTGGTGGACAGACTGTGCAACGGCATCACTAACAGGGACGTTGTAGAGCGTCCTCTGGTGGACAGACTATCACTAACAGGGACATTGTAGAGCGTCCTCTGGTGGACAGACTATCACTAACAGGGACGTTGTAGAGCGTCCTCTGGTGGACAGACTATCACTAACAGGGACGCTGTAGAGCGTCCTCTGGTGGACAGACTATCACTAACAGGGACGTAGTGGTCCTTCTGCAGTGAGCAGCTAGCCGGGTGGAAAACCAATCAATCGTGTGGTCTTCATATGAAAAGTGAATGCGATTTTTGTCCAAGTCTTTACTTTTATTTACATTATGTAAATACTACGTATCGTATTTTGTATCATTATAAATGAAAGAGACTTTGGGTTTTGAACTTGTGATGGGGATTTCCAGTCTTTTGTGACATAATATACACTCAACAATTTGTAAATTAAAGAAATAAGTAATCAATATGTTAACTGAGAGTGAGAAGGACATCTTGCACAGCGCAGGACAAAGACTAACAGTGTTCATCAATACTTCTCACTGCTGCTAACGGTGTCCATAGCGATTTGGCACATCAAAGCACAAGTGTGTGTGTGTGTGTGTGTGTTTGTCGGGGGGGGGGCAGGTTTAAGGAGATACCGGATTGAAATCAGATGGGGGAGAGAAGGAAAGCCACAATAAAAAACATATAAAAGCCTGTGCAGAAATGTTCCCTGTGTCGGCCTGTCTGTCTGCCATCGTGTCTGTCCGTGCATCTGCCAGCGGCAGGGCTTTAATTATGAGGCCCAGGCTATGTGCGCGCGCACACACACACACACACACACACACACACACACACACACACATCTCTAACACAGTGCCTCACAGTTCCGCTGACTAACCAGTGGCACCAGACTTTGGCCTGCGGCTCCCTGATTCCAGTAAATGTCTTGTTATGCAACTCCTAACAAGTGTCACCCAGTCTGAACTTAGAGCATTTTTTTGAGTCTCTGCCTCTCTCTCTCTTTATCTCTTCATTTTCTCTGAAGACATTAAGCGGTGGGTGGGAATGGGGAGGGGGGGGGAGTGGGGAAGAGGGGCAGTAACCCTTTACAACACTAAGTGTGCCCTGTTTTGTGCATAGGCAGAAAATCAGGAATGAAGAGGCAGGCGGCACAGGCAGGAAATAGGGAGGAGGGTGAGGAGCTCCCCCAGCTCTTTGCCTGAGAAACACAGCTGCCCCTCATGTCTTGGGGCACTGCCAAGATCGGACTCCTTGACTGGCTCAGGGAGGTGAGGTGTGTGTGTGTGTGTGTTGAGCCAGTAGAAACAGGAGGACTGCTGTTCTATCCAGCTCCCTGTCTTACTAATACACATTCAGACTTAGAGAAACACAGTTTGGGATTGGTGATAAAACACAAAACAGAAGTACAATGTGACTGAAACACATCATTAATAATCAATTAAACCTAAAGCAGTTAAAATGACCCTTTAAAGTAATAATCCCAGAGATTTTAATTTAAATACATGTCACTATCGATCTCAGAATGAGCTAACATAATGGCGACTGAGCCTATGGCCCCATGATGAAAGCCCTTACATTTGCAGTATTCCAGTAGTAGTGAGCCACCACAGAGGGTAGGCAGAGCTAACGCAACCAACTGGCTCTTCAACTGCCAACTGACTGATGTCACACAGGCAACCCACTGTTGGATCTCTGAGAAGTGAGACCCAAAAACACACCTTATACTTGACCACACACACAGAGATCTGTGAGATTGTAACTTTAAGTAGGGCTGGGCAACCCAGAAACTGGTACTAATGGGCAGTCCCTTTGATTGACAAGATTTGTATTGCCTCATCTTATCTATAACTTTTTTTAAATCTAGCTATAGTTCAATCCTAAGTAACCCCATCTGAAAGATATTACATAATATAACGGCTCTGTAAACTCCCTTTCAGAGTAGTTCTGCTGCATTGTCAATGGGCGAGATTAAAACCCAGTCTCTTAGGGGTGGGGGAAAAATCGATATAGCATAGTATAGCAATATTTTCAGTGGCAATATTCCAGTAATACACAGGCACCAGGTATGGATCTTTTATAATATATGTGTTGGTCAGTTTGGAAAAAAATGTAATAAATTGCATTATGTTGCAGAATATTGCAATATGTTTAAATAATATCAAAATAATATTGAAGCGTGGCAAAAGTATTGTGATGATATCGTATTGGGAGGCGTCTGGTGACCCCCCCTCCCAGAACCTGTCTTCTGATACTAGCAGCCAGATGAAACCAATGCAATGAATCAGCTACACCAATAAATCAGAAGATATGAGCATGTTGCAGATATTTCTGTTATTGGCGTACTGTATGTGTCAGCTGATAAGTAACAAGAAACTGCAGACAGAAGACAAAGTTTGGGGTCATTTACAAACAGTGTCACCATGCAACACTGAGAAGAAGAATTAATAATTATCCTGGCGGACAAATGAAGCCTGCAGGTAAGGAGATGCTCTATATAGTCAGATGGACTCTTTAGTGTCAGTGTAACTAAATTAAAACAACACAACTTTGCATTGTGGACATCAATGATTCACGAGTCAGGTCCCTGGAACCCCCGACTCCTCTCGCTAATACCTACAGTGTTTACTGTAAGACTATTGGAGTCAATGGGTGCATTTCCATGGTAATGACCCGAGTGTCACTTCCTGTGCAATCTGCTCGGACTTACGTGTTTGTCTGCTGCGGCACAGTTTGTTTTGAGACCCGTGGGAGTGTTTACCAGCGTAGGTTGTGGAATTTCAGGTCAAGAGAGCGCCATGTACAGAGAAAAGCTACAACCCAAATTGATCCTGATACTGACATCAAAGAGCACCTGAGCCATCCTGCTCCACTGGCTGGACCCAAATATTTATCCTGTGGTGACATACGTATGGTAGAAAAATACTAGAAAGAACTGATTTCTTTTTTTTTGCAGGTATGCAAGGATGTGTGCATGATGTATTGTACTGTATTAAAGCTATAGCATGAAACTATTTTAGTTTATTGAACATGCGTTACATTCCAGCCATTGCCAAATGAGTTACTACAAATCTAATTAAGCCTATCAGCTCCGCACAACTCTCTCTGGATTTCTCAGTATGACTATGTACAAAATGGTGTGCAAAATGCATGTGTGCAATTTGTGTGTGATCTGCAGCCAGAAACACTGTTTGGAAGACTTGAACTATATGCATTAAAAACATTTTATGGAGTTAAGTAGAGTACAGGATGTATTAAAAATAAATAAGCTGCTCTGCAGAGAGGTTTGGTGATACATAATTTGGGCCATCTGCTCTTCTTCCTGTTGGCGTCCTGGACCAGGGCCAGTGTCCAGTCCACTCGGAGAGCTTCTCCAAGCCGGTCCCACCTGGCACAACTGCCCTCAGAATTCACACTGTCGCAGACGGCCTGAGAAGTGTGGAGGCTGTCATGACTCAATTCAGACACGGCCGACCGTTAAAGGATCAGCAGCGCTGAGAAACAGGCATCGGGCCTCAACCAATTACAGAGCAGACAGCCTTGATCATAGATTAATGGAAACTTCATGTGCTTCAGCCTGTTCCCTTCAAGAGAGCCCCATCTGTTCCAAGAGATCAGTCACATGGAGAAATGATCCGTGGTTAACTTCAAGAAGACTCAACCTAAAGTGAAGTACAATCAGTGTTTGAGGGCGTTGAACACTCAGTGGTGGCTCGGAACAAAGAGTTTGTGTTGTGACTGTTGTCGTCGTGATCACTGTCTTTACTGCACAATAGAAGCCACCACAAACATAAAACTCCGCCCAATATTTCCACAAACCACAGAACGTGTATAGTTCACAATCAGGTTGTTTTATTCTCTCTTGAAGATTGAGAAAGTGAAAATGAAACTTAATAATTGGTAGTGCTTTTGTGGGAATATGGAAGTCCTTTTGCAAAGCTGGTGTCTTTAGAACGAGTTCTGAAACACAATTTACATATTTTTATGTTTCCATTCAGTCGGAACATGAAAATAAAAACAGAATTTTACAGAATATATATTGCAAAATTTTAAGTAGAGAGAATCAATTACTGAAATATTGAATAAAGAATGAAACCAACTGGAGATTACTATTTACATCAAATGGTTATTGAAGAAGAAACAACACAACAAAAACCACATGGCTAACCACAAAATTACCAATTAAGATTTTCATCTTTCCCCAGCTTCATAAGTAGCCTAAGAAGAGCCGATGTGTGATAGCCCCCCTGTGTGGAACCGAGGGCAGCTCTATGAATAACTCCCGTCACAGCAGTGAATGGCACTTTGCTTTCCCACAGTATTACTCAGTCTACACCCCCAACATGGCAGGATAAGCAGCAGGCCCAGGCGGTGGCTGACTGAGCGCCCCTCTCCAAGCCAATAATCACACAATAACTGTTAAATAGACGGAACGACACTGAGAAACTTCGCTGTTGATTTAGTCCCAGTCGCTGTCACTGTGACTCTGCTGCATGCTTTGCAACATGTCAATGATCTACTACTGTCTGTAATGATGTCTTAACTACACTCTGCTATATAATAACTTTCTAACTACCCTATAACCAGTGAGGATGACTGAGTAAGGGTTGAGTAGCCATGTTTCATGGTCATCAAGGTGCTGGTGCTACTTGGCCCAAGTGACAAGCCTACTTCCTCATTAAAAGATCATTTCATCATTGTAAATTACAAACTGATCATGGGAAAGAGGGTCATATCTTTTAAAGTCCACAACCGTCCTGACTTTCCTCTCTGATATTCTCTGCTTGGCTGACACTGTAGGTGTTTGAAACGTTGCCTTACCACCCACTGCCTAGAGATTCCTTCTTCAGATATCCCGGGGTCCTCGTAAACGTATTCCCACAAGAATGCATTCCTCTTTTTTTGGTTTCATTAACAAAAAGTATTTGGGACTATTCACTTCTTTTCAAGCACAGTGTTCTTAACAGAAAGCATCTAGGGCTGCACAATTAATCGCATTTTAAAGTATGAAGTACTGTATCCTGCAGACTGAAGAAAAAAATCTTTGTTTTGCACAGACACTTGTAAAAATCACAATATAAATGTTTACATTGTTTAATATTTTTCAATGAAAATGAGAATGATAATACAAAAATTAAAATTTTCTCCAATATTGTAAATCATATCGCAATCGCAATATCAGTCTAAATAATCACAATTAGATCATTTCCTTATATCGTGCAGGCCTAAAAGTAACACACACACACACACACACACACACACACACAGATGTGAACCTTTTAAAGTGCCAATGTGAATGTTAAACTAGGTCTGCCCAATTAATTAATCTTGAATCGTGATGCGTTTTCTGCTCCTAAAGACCCCAAAAACCGGAGTAATCTAGAAAAACGATCATATTTTGCGCGTTACGTTTTGCAAGTCAACTTCTGTTTCGTCCTGTGTTCTGAAGGAAGAAACAACGCTCAAACGGGAAAAGTATCAGAGGGACACTTCACAGTTCAAGGTGTTGCTTCTGTTGATTTAACTGTTTCACTGTTTGTTTTTTTAAATTCCATAATTAAGGACAGCCTTTTCAAAAGTCAACAGGTATCATGTAATTGTGATTTCAATATTGACCAACATATTTGTGATTATGATTCTTTTCATAATCGAGCAGCCCTATGTTAAACAATATAGAGTAACATTGAATTGTTTTTCTGGCAGTTTTCGGTGGCAGTGGCTCAGTCAGTAAGGAGCAGGGCTGGGAGCGGAGGGTCGCTGGTTCAAACCCCCGTACAGAGTGTGGGTTGGTAGCTGGAGAGATGGGCACTCCTCGCTGCTCCTCTCACTCTGACATCTCTCCATTAGTGCATATGTGTGTGTATTTCAGGACTGTGTGTAGTCAGCTCTAACAAAAACAGAGCGTAAATTGTAATTTCCCCACTGGGGATCAATAATCAGTATACATTGGAAGGACCAAACCTACTTGGACAAACCCCCCCCATCTGCCCAGTACCTGCTTTGTTTACTATGTGCAGCCTGATTCCCAACACTGAAGGGTTTTTCTACTCTCATATCGTTTGATTGACAGGACTATGTCTGACAGCTCAACATGAGTTTTGCAAACACTGCGGTTAAAATGGATGAATATGGAGCAGCGTGTTGCTGAAAACCAGATTTGTGCACAGATTTTTTATTAAATGGTTAAAAAAAGAAGCTAAACCAGTGCACTGCAAAATATGGAGGTTTGGACTGAATTACTTTTTGTATATCTCTTTATGATTCAGTAAGAAACACCAGAAAAGACATTTTTGCTGACATTTGTGCCTGACATGAATGTGTCACCTCCCGGCACATGACTCAAACATGGGAGCCTGCTCTGACAAGACAAAAACCCTCCACAACTGCTTTACATTTCATTGGCAACCCAGACAGCCTACAACACAGGCAAGCCGCAATAAATCTCTCAATGTGTGACTACGGGCTCAATATGATTTCCTGCTGGGAGAGTAGACAGTCATTAATTTATTGTGAGACACCACTGAAACTATGTGTCTCCAAAGGGAGGTTTACGCCCTTCAATAGTGTTCAGAGGGAGGGCCTGCCACACCACATCAGAAATTTTAAGTCCCCTCTTGTGTAATGTTTTGGATAGTTTCCAGGACACATGAATGCTTCTGGTATCTCCTTGCGACATAGACGTCAAACACAGATTCATTCAAGGCACACACGCTGATATGGAAAACTGGGATTCAACCTTAAAAATCTAGCATAACTGAAGTAACAGCAGGGAGAGGAGAGCTGTGTAAAAACCTACCAAGTCAGAACTGGGGGGGGACTGTTGAGTCAGCAGACTCATATAAATCACCTACTGCAGGCAGAAGTCAGATGACTGTCTAAGGTCATGGTTGCAATTGGCCAGTTTACTGAATTGCCATGAAATTGATGGATGACAATGAGCGGTGGAACATGGTTTTACCAGACCATGATAACAACTTTACAGATACTTAACTCTTGATGCCTGCTTTTTTGTCAAACATGTGTGTGTGTGTGTGTGTGGGGGGGGGGGGGTGTGACAAGCATAGATTATGGAGATTAATATTATAGATATAGAGATTATATTATGCATAGATACAATAAACTGACTATTAAACGGTCCAGAGCAGCCAGCCTTCCCTGGGGGGATATTACAGTGGTACCACAGGAGACAGAACATAAGAACCCACTGTGTTAGGAACCACAGACACAGCAAAAAGACCCACTGCAAAACTTTGTACGAGAACTGGCACAGGCAGCTGCTTTACCAGGCATAATGCTGCAAACTCATCTCATGCATAGAAGAAATAAAGGTCGCCTACCTTCCAGCCTGCAGAGCTGTTGCTGTCTCCTTTGTCCTTGAAATAAGGCACACTCTTCACCATCCAGTCGTAAATCTGAGAGAGAGTTAGTCGATTCTCAGGAGAACTTTCTATAGCTTTGGTTATGAGGTCTGCATATGACATATTCCCCCATGCGTTTCGCCGGGAGGAGCTGCTCTTCCTCTGGGCAGCGGCGGCTGCTGCGGCCGCGGCCGCCGGGGACGCCGAGCCGCCCGGGGAGGAGAGCAGAGGCACCTGCTGCTGCTGGTGTGGGAGTTGCGGGTTCGGGTGCTGCTGCTGCTGATGTTGCTGCTGATGCTGCTGCTGCTGCTGATGTTGCTGCTGATGGTGTTGCTGTGGAGCTGGCTGGTGGACGCAGTTCTCCTGACACTGGAACTCGGTGCACGGGATGACAGGCTTCTGCTCCGCGAAGTCCTCCGTCTCCTCCAGCAGGCTCAGGTTGTTGATGAACTCGTTGCCGGTGGGCTCCTGCTTCACGGACGGCACCGGCGAGGACGTGTTGGAGTCCCCCGGGTTGATAAACTCCGGCCGGGGCAAAGGCCAAGTGCACGACCGGGGCCGCGTCAGGGGCTCAAAATCCGGGTCGATTTCCACCAGGTGTGGCTGCTGGGCCGCTTCCGCCATGGTTGAAAGGTGACGGAGCCAAATATTACAATGTCATGTAAATGTGACGAACGTCGCCCCTCAAAAGTCGCAACTTCGCCTTTGAAATGAGAGCGAATACAAGAGAAATCTGTCCGGGAAACTGGAGCTCCGCCTGGGCGCAAAGTCTACACTGAATGTCACATCCCAAACCGGTAAAACTCTTATTAAACAGTAATAAAAAGTATGTTTCAAAAAAAGACTTTTCCGGTGAAAACAGTTGTGTGAGTGTCCAGAGTGTGTCTGTTGTTGTCGTCCAGTCGTAGTGATGTCCCGAGTGCGCCCCGTACAGCCTGTTGACTCTGTGTGTTGTACAGCATGTGAGGACTTACTGGAAGTATCAATTGTCAGCTGACACCGCCCACATTTGATTGACACCAGAGGAGCACCAATCAGACAGTTGGATGAAGAAACGCTCCTTGTTTTCATTCTTTCGTCTAGTAAACATCTAATCTGAGGACCAAAAAAGCAACTTTTGTCCCTCTCTCCGAGAATATGGCGATCCGCTCTCCGTATTCCATTTCAAATGAAATGTAGAGATTAGTGATGCAGAGATTAGTGGTTAGACCATAACTTTAGCTTATAGCTCTGTGTTAGGATGTGTAGGCCTAGGTCACACGGTGAAAAAAATCAAATTCCAGATCTCATTTTTCAGCCTAATCCATTAATGGGCCTATGGGGTCACATCATTTTTGGGTGAATAGTTCATCTGCCATCCGATATTTATGGGAGATGATAATAAGCCACATTTTTAGCAACTGAATTCAATTCAATTTTATTTATAGTATAAATTCATAACGAGAGTTATCTCCAGACACTTTACAGATAGAGTGAACGTATGTAGAACTCACATTGGAAATTAAGACAGCTATCCATGCCCCTCCTTATGAGCAGGCTAACAGTATACACATGCAAGCATATGCTACTACTACTACTACTACTACTACTACTACTGCGGCTGCTGCTGCTAGAGCCAATATCACAGCGTATATCAATTCCAAGTATAGAGTTCACAAAGTGTTTACACCTAAAACACATAAAAACAAATATAAATTGAAACATTCCCAGATAGAGATAAACAGGGCTAAAATAAAAAATACATGTAATACAAACTCTGTATAAAAAGGCTCCTCAGTGTTGATTTAATGCAGCCAACCAGTTCCTGTCTTCAGCTGGAGGTGGACTGTTGGACCAGCAGCTGTCTGGGTGTCCTCGGACATCCATGGACTTTATTGACATCTTGTGGCTTCAGGAGGTGTTACAACCAGACTCAGCCTTCATGACATCTCTTCCGCATTTGGCTCTCTGTTTAATCAGCGTGACAAAGACTAAGACTAAGACACCAAAGGACTGAGACACCAAAGGGCTGATTCTTTCTCATCAGTGAAGACGTGCAGTGGGACTTCTGTTCCAACCAGACACAGCCAAGTCAAGCAAGTCGGAGTTAAAGGGGACATGTACAGGAGCACACGTAGTTTCAAAATTAATTGCCAAACACATTTTAATTGAATGAATGTTTAAAGCAAAGATGGAAAGTGAATATCCAATCAAAATAATCTCAACAGTCACATGATGTTCGCAAGTTTATTAAAGGCAGGAAGTAGACCTACCCTTTAACGATTTAATAAACTAATTATAGCCAAAGCCTAATTAACATTCTTTCATTTCGTGGTTAAAATAAATAGTTTCCTAAATTTTTGTGGCTTCCTCTGGATTGCATGATGCAACTCATTGTGCGCTTGGTGTGGGTAAAGTGCACACTTTTACGCACGGAAGGAACCTTGCAATCCGCCGATGGATTTCCCGAGACGTTGCAGAGAAAGCGGAAGAACAGTAGGGCATGACACTCCCGCAGCTCAACCGGCCATGGGTCGCTTCAAAGGACATTTGAACAGTGGCATGCGTTCCTGGAACTCGGTGTCTCCCTCTGCTCATTAAGATGGTCAAATGGCCGAAGTAGTCCGTGTTTAGGCGAATTATGTCGAGCTCAATTTGTGCCAACATGGAGCATCGCGCGGACAGAATGTAGTGCAATACATACGTGTTGTAGTGTGCTTTATTTGCTTAATAACTTAAACTTTCAGATTCACAGCATTTAATTAATCAGAATGGCTCCACATCCTATAATCCAGGCAATCATCGACTTTTCAGCTGGAGCAATAGGTGAGTTAACTTTCAATCAGACATTCTATCTATCTATCTATCTATCTATCTATCTATCTATCTATCTATCTATCTATCTATCTATCTATCTATCTATCTATCTATCGACCCTAAAGTCAAACTAAACAATCATTCTTGGTCCTTTTTTTAAAACTATGCTATCCGACTTTCAAAACCCTGTTTCACAGTTTGAGTATGCAGACACACAGGTTGTTTCTGTGTGTGTCACAGTCGGCAGATCCTCCACCTTCTGCGTTAAAAGTTGCGTTAGTACAGTTGGAAAAACAGTTTGCCTTCCTTTTGGTTTGACGCACATCTAGGGGGGTCCAAATGTGAATCTAACCCAGCTAACAATTGTTGGTTCCCAGAACGTTGTTCGTTTTCTGCAATGACTCCACGGACACCATAGGGGTCCCGGACCCCCTGTTGAAGATCACTGATCTAGTCCATCATCAGTGCCTTAAAAAAGTCAAATCTTTTATTCACTGATAATTAGGGTTATAGCACACAGAAGTATACAGAAGATAAGCACTCAAACACACAGCAGTGAGATTCGTATCTTTTTTTAATAAACTGCTTAAGGTAACACAAAGCACCCTTTTCCTTCTATTATGGGTATGAGAACTTTCATTTCGACCTGTTCCTGGGCTCTGGGCACTTTGGCCCTGAGAAGTCATGACATCAGTTGTATGTCAAAATCCTTCCTCAGGTGGTACAGCGTGTGTGCTGAGCGGTCAGCCGTTTGACACCACCAAGGTGAAGATGCAGACGTTCCCCACCATGTACCGGGGCTTCATCCACTGCTTTGCATCCACCTTTAGGCAGGTGGGACTACGTGGTCTCTACAAAGGCTCGAGCCCGGCCCTCATCGCCAACATCAGTGAGAACGCTGTGCTCTTCTTGAGTTATGGTCTGTGCCAGGATGCCATCCGCTTTGTGTCCAGGATGGATAAAGGAGCCGGTCTCAGGTTTGACATTTCATAGTATCTATTAGTGTATTCATAATGCAGTAAGCTCCATAACTTGTTGTGGCAAGGGGCAACATTTGACATATTAGTATTGTATGACATAACAAATACAGTATGAACCAAGACTGTAGTTCTTTTGCTAGTTTCCAGTGCACCAGTGAGTTGTTTTTCCTCCCCCATATTTCCTTCCATGTCCTCCACGACGTGCTGCTTCCTCTAGCCCCCCTCGGTGCAGTAAACCAGGTACTACCACCAGGTACTACCGGGTAATAACTGGAGATATCTCCAACAAACGGAATCCTTTGCTGCACGCTAACATAGAACTTGTTAAACTTGTATCAAACAGTACAGGCAAATGAACCTTTAAACTCAGTTAATATGGACTTCAGTACAAAGAGCAATGCTCCTTACTGCCATGTCTCCAACTGGTGTTGTCTGTGTTTTTCAGAGAACCATCAGTGACTCATTCACAGATTCACGTTTCAAATTTTTCATGCAAATAATTCATTCAGCCTGAAAAATCACAAAAACAACGACTAAAGAAATCTTTGTCGGCTGAGACCAAAACGGCTGATTAGTCGATTAATTGACTAAGAGTGGGGAGTCCTACTGAAGACTGCGGTAGGTAGACTTCCTCAAAGCAGGTCCAGAAACAAGTTGCTGATTCCGTTTTTGTTTAAGAACTGAATGAAGCTGAAGAGTTCATTTTAGCATAAGCACTCAGGAGAGTTGAAGAATCAGATGTAGTTCAAGCTGAGACAAATCAGATTGGTCAGTTGATGTGCAGTGCAGTGAAGAAACTTTACATAGGGGTTGTCAGATGAAGCAGCTGAAACGTAATGTGAAATCCACAATTTGTTGTTGTTGAAAAAACCCTTATAATTCATTTCTTCTGTCGTACTTCTTTTGATTGCTCCTCAGTGATATTCAGAAGGCATCCGCAGGGTCTTTAGCCTCCATCTTCTCCTCCATGGCGATATGCCCCACCGAGCTGGTGAAATGTCGCCTGCAGGCCATGCACGAAATGGAAGCGTCTGGCAGGATCGCAAGCGGACAGAGAAGGTCAGTGTGACCAAAAAGAGTATGCATCGGGATTTTGGTGTCAACGATCAATTATTTTGATTGATAAAATTGTTAATTTGGTAAATTGTCTTGAGATGTGAATGACAAAAACTGTTGACTGTTCAAGGTGTTTTCACTGTCAATTTTATTTGACTGTTTTTTAACTTCACTAAATGTAATATCTTTCCAAATGTCAGTAAGTAATCGTGTTAAATAATCGCCATTCCAATATTCATTTCATACACTTTTGACTGTGTTGTGTGCTGTGACAGCACAGTGTGGGCCGTAGTGAAGACGGTGGTGAAGACAGACGGCCCCCTGGGGTTCTACCAAGGACTGACATCCACCATGGTGAGGGAGATCCCAGGTTACTTCTGCTTCTTTGGAGCTTATGAAATGTGTCGCTCTAAATTTGCGCAGCACATGGGAACGGACAAGGACAGTATAGGTATGGTTATATTGTTTTCATTTATATTTAATGAGACATGTTCTGTGATCTGCACTCACACAATCATTTTGGTCTTTGTAGGTGTTCTTCCACTCATGTTCAGTGGTGGATTTGGGGGGGCTTGTCTATGGTTGATGGTCTATCCCATAGACTGTGTGAAGTCCAGGATCCAGGTGTACTCTCTAGCTGGGAGGCAAGAGGGCTTCATGAAGACATTCATGGGCATCATACGCACTGAAGGTAAGATTTGAACGTGAATTTTACCAGATGAAAATGATGAATTTTTGCCTGTTGTCTTCTCAAATGCCTCGAAAGTTTGTACATCCAGACCATAATAATTATGAATAACCTTGGTTCTGTAGAGAACAGTGCTGATGATAACACACACTAATACTAATTTTTACAACGCATGGTATCTACTCGCCTTTTTTGGTTTTCCATTATGATAAAAGGATGTATTGGATGTAGCAGGATGTATTGCAGTGAAATGAATATTATAAATTTAAAGTTACACAAGTGCAAATAGGGTTCTCAGTGTCCATGTAAAGTGACTAGTATTGTATGTATGGGAGGGGGGGATTATTGGGAGTCCAGCAGTCTTATGATGCGTGAGGCGGTACTAATCTGCAGTTGTCTAGACCTGTTCCTCCCATTTGGTCCACAACCACTTTAGATATTCAGAAATCAGAAATAACCTCCGAAGAGTATCAGAGTGTGGGATCCGGGTTATTCTGAGTCAAAGACTAATATCTTGCATTCTGATACACTTATATTTGTCTTAAATGTTTGGTGAAGGGAGGATCCTGGCGTTAGGATACAGGTGGAGTATTTGGGCCTGTTGCTACCCACACACTACGCACTGCGCCACTGCTTTCACAGTTTAATAAAGCTCCCTGATCTGCTCTATAATAAAAAAGACATGGAAATCTCTCTTTTTACCATATCGGACCTTTAAGACGTTGAAAAGCTCTGAATGCACCACTAATGGTCTTACTGTGGCGCAAAGTGTGATTGCATCCTGTTCCCCTAACCTCCTGTGGGGGTCTCTCTTGTCCCACAGGGTTGAGTGCTCTGTACTCAGGTCTGACTCCTACCATGATTCGCACCTTCCCTGCCAATGGAGCCCTCTTCCTGGCTTATGAGGTCAGTCGCAAGTTCATGATGAAGACAGCTGGTGAATGATGTGGAGGATCTCTACAGCTGAAGAAAGAATGGTGCCCAGACACTGCCTTGTCTTTTAAAATGACATGACCAAACCTTTTTGTTGTGTCCTGTTGGATTAGTTGTGACTTAAACATGTTGGTGTTATTGGTATCAACAACACAGGAATGTCTACTGTCTTCAAATAAAGTTTTGATCGTAAAATCCATAAGTTCTTTTGGTATACTTCTGTGAATACACTTGATCATGGTCGCCGAATCCTCGGGTCGAAAACTGGACAAAACAAAATAAAGCTGCATAAAAAAAGTATATTTTGTTCTGATTATGGCTATTAAAGTTTAAAAGTTTAATTAAAATGTGGAATTGAAGACAAAAGAATAATAACCTAAATAAGTAAGAATTTATTTGTGTATTTTTTTTCATTGAATTCTGATTTTTTGGAAATCATTTTTAAAAAACTGCTAGAATTTCTAAATGGTCTCACATGACTGACTATAAAACAGCCCTGAGTACACACCATGGACGTAGGAACACACACAGATTCTTTCAGTTTTTCAACGTCCCCAGTGATTTATTCAAATCCTCAAACTAACACATTGGTGTCCTGTAGGTTGCATTTAAACCCACAGACAAGCCCGTGGGCCCGGTGTGTGTCATGTCGTGAATAACTAAAGCCGGGTTCACACGCACCATCAAGCTGAGTGAGCTGACTGTCACATGACCAACCAAGAATCATGTGGGACCTCACTGAGCAAAGATGGGAACAAGAAGCTCACATGTTTGTTTCAACTCTGTAGGTCAGACACACACACACACACACACACACACAGACTGTTTGCTGACATCTGAGAAATGACTTGGATTTTCCTTTGCTGTCCAGCTGTTTTACATACTGTAATTATTATCTACAAAACTCTCAGTTACTGAAGAAATATGAATCTAAGAGAAGAATATTTTCTTGGTTGTTTTTTGTGTTTTGTTTTTAAATTTGGTACATTTCCGAGCCAGCTGAAGTGCAGTGGGACAATCGATGGATGAATAGGTATATTTCCATTATGAGGGAGGACAGACATGAGCATGCTCACATCTCCCTGTGGTCTAGTGCTAGTGCTCATGTTTCACGACTTGGATGCCACCTATTGTTTATTCATAAGCTACACACACCAGGTGTCAGACTCCTGGAAATTAATGTAGGTGTATAATGGAACAGCACAATAGCTGAGCTTTAAGCTTTCCAATACAGGACCCACATGGGGGGGGGGGGGGGGGGGGGGGGGGGGGGGGGGGGTTAGGCTCTGTGGGTTATGTTACCTGCTGGCTGAGCTGAAGGAGCTACGGGTCAAACAGCAAGAACAGGTCTGTGTGTGTGTATGTGTGTGTGTGTCAGGTAATGAGGGAAGGGCACAGGCCACACCCACACCCTGCAGTGAGAACAGATAGGTAAACAGGTGCAGCGCCGCTCCACTTGCACCATCACACCTGGCAACACAGTGACTAATGTTCTCTCCAACGTCCAGCACGGCCGACATGGTTACCCAAGGTAAACTGGAGATCAGCTCTGTGGAGAATGTGGAAGGTAAATACTTTTTATGATCGTTAAAAAAGCATTTTGTTTTTTTGCTCACAGTGTTGATTATTGTTATCTCTTTTTTTAATGCTACACACTAATAATACAATGTACAGCACTACAATATGCAAACAGAAAAGAGAGAAGGAGAAAACTAGACATAGCAAAAATACCAAAACTTTAAAAAAATAACAAATAATTATCTGTTATACTGATTGGCTGGCAAACTAGCACCTTGTCCAATCAAACCAGATTCAGGCCCTGAATTGGGATTCCATTTTGTATGATTTTTTAAATGTATTTCTACAGATTTTTTGGTAATTTTATTTTGGATACAAACCAAATTAAAAAAACATTCCATGTCCATTTCAAGTCCAAGTCTACTGTTTGTAATAGTCCTAATTTTTGCACCAAATCAGGACATTTGCATATTGAATATGATTGTATTTTCCAGTGGAACTGCTCTGAGAAGTCCAAAATGTCCGAGCTTCTTCCTTTTACAGCAACATTCACTGCTTCTCAGATCTTAGCCTGAGCCTCTATTCTCTGTCACATCATTGTAAATTCAATATGTTTGTGTTTTGGACTGCAACAGAAGACTACTTATTCGTGGACATTTTATAAGTGATTGAATAATAAACACATTACTGAAAGAGAGAGCGACATCACAGGGTTAGCATTTTGAGGACGGGGCATCAACAGGTTCAGTAGTTTTACTCAGGTGTATGTGAAGTAGCATTACTGCATTCAGTGCATGGGTGTTTTGTGTCCCTCGGCAACAGGTGCTGTCCCAGTGGGTTACATTTAATTAGGGACCAACACAACAACATCTGGTCTGGATTGGAATGCTCACTAATGTAGAACAGAGGTTATCATGATAAAATTCGGGAAATGGGATGAAAATGTTGCACTATTATGTATCTATCTTCAGTGATGGGGTACTGGAGTCACTGTTCTCTGGGCTTGTGACTAGACTTGGACTTGCACACTGATGACCTGGACTTTAACTCCTGAGTCCTGGACTCACACTTGAGTCTGACTCAAGTCATTATTCTCTGGACTTGTGATTTGATTCAGACTCAGGTAATTGCGACCCGGACTATCCTTTTGGGGACTTGGAATTGAAGTTGGACTTGAACACTGGGACTCTAGACTTGACTCAGACTCAACAATTGCAACATGAGTACAACGCCAATGCAAGTTTTAAAGTGTTTTTCACTCTGTCTCCAGCTAAACACACCAGGGGACTGGGATGTTTCGGCTGGCTGCTGGTCCTCATGTCCCTCCTCTTTGTAACAGCGACCTTCCCGCTCACAATATTTCTGTGTGTTAAGGTGGAGTATATTCTCAGGACACGATTGTGTAGATTTGACCAATATTTGTTTATGCCTATACAGATGTCTTCGTTTTGGACTTGCCAGGGCCTTTATGTCAGTATTCACTGCTCTGGACTTAGATCTTTTTTATGATAATGGTTTCAAATTCCAACCAAGTTAAAAAAAATTCACTTGTAAACTTTTGGAGGAAAAGGATTTGACTAATTGTATCAGTCTGGCCAAAACAGTTTAGAAAACATTTAGATTTGATATAAAAAGGGAACAGGTGACACCCAGTACCAGGGACATTTAGGGGGGGGGGGGTGACTCACAGAGAGGATACGTTTTAGACAAATTAAATAAAACTCATTGTTGGTCCAGTCCAATGATGTCCACGTTACACACACTGGTTGAGATCTGACAGAAACCACCATTATGCTAATTTGTTTTTGTTTTTTGTCTTTTCTTATGTTCTCTGGCTGTATTCCAAACATCCAGATAGTACAGGAGTATGAACGAGCCGTCATTTTTAGACTGGGACGGATCACCGACAGGAAACCTAAAGGGCCAGGTCTGTCGCTCAAGGTGTTACATACATGAAAAAAAGTCTGCTTAGAAAGTTTTACATACTGATCTCTATGGTAGTGATGTCTAAATGGAGCTTCATGATCCAGAAGTTGCATTTGTTGAACCCACTCCATGGTGCTCCTGGCTCAAGGAATAGCAATTTAGTGTTCAAAGAGTGCTTAGCAGGGTGTTTATGTCTTTCTAGGACTTTTCTTTATCCTGCCGTGCACGGATACCTTTGTGAAGGTCGATCTGAGAACTGTGTCCTTTGACATCCCTCCACAAGAGGTACTTTTATCATTTGTTTTGCATTTGTTGTATTTACAGTACATCAAGTGTAGGAATATCATTTGTGTCTCTCCAAAGCTTTTTTTTTTGTTGGTTTATTTGATATGGACCATGCATATTTATGAACACTGTTGTATGTGAATGTAAATATGCCAGCATCATTAAAAATAACTACTTTTCATCTGAAGTCCCTAGGCAGACGACATAAGACCAACATAAAGACAGCACTCAGTCATACAGCATTAAACACTCATTCATTTTACATTAAAAGGTACACCTAATGGTGACATATACATTGACGAAACAAACAGACAAAACAAAACAATAATACATGATGGATGGCAAAGACATAATTTATCCACCTCAATACTGCATTCAGTCATATCATTAACGAAACGGTGATCTTCCTGGCTGATCTCCTTGCAGATCCTAACCAGAGACTCTGTGACCGTGTCCGTGGACGGCGTGGTGTTCTTCCGCATACACTGCCCCATCTCATCTGTGGCCAACGTGTCCAACGCACACTTATCCACACGACTGTTGGCCCAAACCACCCTGAGGAATGTACTCGGTACCAAAAACCTCGCAGAACTGCTCTCTGACAGAGAGGGCATGTCGCACAGCATGCAGGTGAGGGTAAACTCAGGGTAACAGGGTTTATGAGGAGGCAGACATTTTTTATTTTTTCACTTTTTTCTAACATACTGTACTATTACTTTATCACTTTTTTTTTCTAACATACTATAATATGACTTTTATCACTTTTTCTAACATACTATACTATGACTTTTATTACTTTTCTCTAACATACTATACTATGACTTTTTTTCTAACATACTATACTATGACT
>NC_048409.1:708405-716407 GCF_013103735.1 Etheostoma cragini | reverse complement strand
TTAAATGATAATTAACTAAAGATTAATTAACTATCAATTTACCATCTATAAATGATGGTTATTATAAAGTGTTACCGACTTCGGTAGACATACTATATTATGACATGATTTGACATACTTGACTTTTGACATGATTTTTTATTTTTTAAATTACTTTTTCAACATACTACACTATGAATCCTTTCAACATACTATATTATTATTACATTATCTAAAGAAAGAAAAGTCATGCCCCAAACAGTTGGGGGCCCAGGGCCTTGGTCAGGAGTACCTGGGCGGAGAACCAGCACCTCTCCAGCCAGTCCAAGACCATACAGGACTTGAACTTGCAACCCTCCAGTTCTCAACCCAACACCCTACAGACTGAGCAAATATACATAACTTTAAAAAAAAGTACTTTTGTGTCGCTTTTCTCAACATACTATACTATTACTTTGTCTGACATCGTATACAATGACTTTTTCAACCTAATATATTGTGACTTTTTAACCATATATTTCTGACACACTGTACTGTGACTTTGTAACGGCTTTTGACTTACTATACTATGACTGTTCTCACATACTTACATGTCACAGTGGTTCAGTGGTTAGCAATGCTGCACGTAGGCACTTCAGACCCATGCCCATGGTTCAATCCCTAGTTGCTATACCATGAACTTTTATCATTTCATTCAACATACTGTACTATGACTTTTTAACATTTTTTTTGACATACCATACTATGACTTTTTTAGATACACAACTCTGCTCCAGTGCCGGTAAGAACAACAAAAGATTAAAAGAACAAGGCATAAGCAAGCTTTGGGAATAGCTCACCAAGATAAAGAGCTGACTTAGCTCATAACACGCCATCTGAGGTTGATGGATCAATCCTTGGTTCAGTCTTTAGAGCTTTTAGATTTTCTGTCTCCATGTGAACGATTAATACAACATCAAACGAGCTCTTTCAGGCTTCACAAATAGCTCAGCAAGATAAGACGCAGTTCAATCCTTTCAAGTGATCAGTGAATTTATGTGAAGAAGTCAAAAAGACATCCAAACACTTTGAATTGTCTGATGGGTTAGTTAGTGTGATAGAATGCTGTTTGGAAGACCATACTGGTTGTGTTTATTACTTTTTCCGGCATACTATATCATGATTTTTTACAACATTATTACTATGAGTTTTTCACTTTTTTGACACGCAATACTATGACTATTTTAACAATTCTTTGGACATACTATACCATGACTTTTGTGTCACTTTTTTTGACACACTATACTATGACTTTTTTCCACATACTATACTTTTGCCCCTTTTTTTCCACATACTATACCTTTACTTTCATCCTTTTTTCTACTATACTATGACTTTTTTATCACTTTTTCAACATACTATACTGTGAAGTTTTATATACTTTGCCCTGATTCTTTTCAACATTCTACACCATTACGTGTACTTTATAGCTTTTTTAACATACTCTACTTTTTTGATGTTTTTATTATCTTATTTCCCTGCAGGAGTCTTTGGATGTGGCCACTAACCCGTGGGGTATTAAGGTGGAGCGGGTGGAGATCAAGGACGTGAAGTTGCCCCAGCAGCTGCAGAGAGCCATGGCAGCGGAGGCAGAAGCGAGTCGGGAGGCCCGAGCCAAGGTGACCCGGCTGTAGTCCAAATCACCGCCACTGTCAAAGCAGTAGAATGTTGGCTTTAATGCAGCTTTGTTCTTTTGTAGTTGATCACGATACCATGCACTCGTCGTTTCAAAAATAAAAATAAAACTCCAAAATACCCATAGAACATTGTAGGCTAATGTGTGTGAATGAAGGAAAATACACAATACTGATGGATTATTTATTGATATGAAATGAGATTAAGGAGCTGTTTGGTCTCAATTTATTCTAGGACTCCAAAAACATTTACTCGTGTTTCCAACTTCCCTTTATTAATCATACCACAATAACTATGGTGTGTCTGATTTGCCAATCAATGGTTTAGCAGTCAATCAAAATTAATGGATTTGAACTAGAACTTAAATATGGGGAGTCTTGAAATAATAACTACTTACTATCTTGGCTCCTCTAGAGGGCATTGCAAGATTTCATTTATTTTTGTCTCTTGATGCACTATAACAGTGAAAAAGGAGGGATGCTGAGAGGGAGCACTTGTAAAATGATTATGATTGATTATGATTGTGTGTGTGTGTGTTCCAGATCATTGCTGCAGAGGGAGAGATGAACGCCTCCAGGGCGCTGAAAGAAGCCTCTCTGATTATTTCGGAGTCGCCCTCTGCTCTCCAGCTGAGATACCTGCAGACCCTCCACACCATCGCAGCAGAGAAGAACTCCACCATCATCTTCCCCATGCCCATTGATGTAATGCAGAATTTTATGAAGTAAAAAAAAAAAGTATTGTTACTGTTAAAGTATGGGATAATGACAAGAAGGTTTAATTGTTTAATATATGTAATTCATGTTGCTAGTCTGGGATCTGGTCCTTTGCTGTGAATAGTGGTGTCTTTGTAAGCCTGTTTCGGGCGGGCATGTTTTTTGTTATTCACGACACAATAATACAAATATATTTATTCATTCATTCATTCATTCATATAAGCTTCAGTGTTATTCTTTTATACAGTGTAAGGTCTAAGATACCTCGCAGTCTGCATGATTACTTATTCTAGAAAGTTCCCCCTCAGAAGATTAGCAGAATAGAATCATTATGTATTTAATAGAGGTGGAGGACTCGAGTCAAGACTTTCTTTTCTCATAATGATAAACAACCTGACTTTGACTTGCTATTCAAACAACAGATGACTTGAAGGAACTTGATTACTTATTAATGTAGTATTCTTTCCATTTGCTTGAAACATGATGATAATTTTTCTGTCAACCTTCCTAACCCTAACCCATAACCCAGATCAGCAGAGGTCATTGGAGGAGGGAGCTGTCATGTGGGGGAGTTATCCTAAAAATAATAACATTTGGATTCAGTGATTAGATATATTATTATATTATATATATTAAAGTGGATGACTGGAGTAAGAAGAGAACAGTGGTCTGCAGCTCAGACATCAGGCAGATGACCACCACAACATCTAACATGTCACTACAAAACTCACAAAGCTAGGTAAATGTGTCTTTTTAGATCAATAAATCGGCTGGTAAACATTTTCTAGGGAGAAAATATAAATGTTTGACCTTCTTCCCACTGCATGACTTGACTATAGCCTTGACTTGACTTGGCTGATTCTCACCACAGTGACTTGAGACTCACTCCCACCTCTAGAGATCTATTCACACCAGATATATTGTACATGTACACATATTGTACATGTTTCTTCTTATTGTGATTTAATACTTAAATACAAAGTGCACATATACAGTGTAGACTTTAGTGTCTCATCATCACTGACCACAATATGGTGACCAACTAAGCTACAATTGCAGATCTTGAGGAGGACAACTAATAAATCAATGAAATTCACAAGAAAAGTAAAACACAGAACAGTGCACGGTAACCTCATAAAGACATGCTTTCATACAAACGGATCCAGAGCAGGAATTTCTGAAATACTGAATACAATCTGTACAACAGGAGTCCAATCAACACCAACCTTCTCTGACATTGGATGTAAACTGTAAGCGAACATTCAGTAAATGAGTCGTGTCCACAGGACACAGAGGAGAAACAGCATTTCCCCCCTTTCAGAACACAGTAAAGACCACCAAGTTAGTCTGCACCCAAAGCCTTATCGAGCAGATTTCCTGTCTGGGGGGGAGTATATTGTTCTATCCCATAATTATAATAAAGCAATAATCCTTCAATGTATTTGTGTCTAACTGCACTGTGCTCTTTAAACTATTTCTACAAATTCTGTGCATCCAAATCATTTCATACAACGGATAAAGCAGACCGTTGAGCTGAGTGGTTATGTAAACATGAGCAAAAGCTTAAATAAAAAACACAATCAGTACAAAAACAAATGATGGCAGCTGCTTCCGTTAGATGACTTATAATTCTCACCAAGACCTGAGATTATTATCTACAATGAGAAATGAGGTAACAGCTTGCAGATTGGAGCGATTTTCTCATTTGTTTCCATTTCCATTATTAACATTTTAGTTCTTTAAACTGAAGTCACATTTTTTTCTCTCAACTGAATTTTTTGCCAAAAGGTCAATCAGATGTAGAGATGCAGAAGAATGCTTTGGAAGCATTAATGCATCATACATCACGTTTGCTCACAGGGTTTTCTGGGATGAATTTCAAAACAGAAAACAGAGACAGCAACGGTTTGAGTCGGCTACAAGAGCATTGATAAGGTACACTTAGAGAAAGAGAAAGAGAAAGAAAAAGAAGTGTACCAATGCAACATATGGGACTTTTGATTTTGGATGTGTCCAGGTCAACACATTTAGAGTGCAATGTCTGCATAGATGACAGCTAAGTCTCCAGACATGGCAGCTACAGTAACAGATGAACTGCTGTGTTTAATGACTTCTTCTTTGGTGGTTTCAACAGATCCTGCAATTTTGTGGGAAATAATTATTAAAATTTTCCTATCCCGACGGACCAGTGAGAGGCACCCTTTGTCTGCAATTTCTTGGTTGGATTTGAATGAACCCTGGGTTTTGTTATCAGGAACAAGAGGTCACTTGTGTTGCCCCATCAGCCTTCGGCTCCATGTTGTCACACTGTAGGTAATCCTGAAATAAAAGTCCTTACTGGAAGACAGAACGTGCTGTAAAGAGGGCTATACATGTACAGTGTTTTTACAAAATTATGTACAATACTATAGTTATACTGTTGGCAGTTCAATGGAATTAGGAGTTGTTATAGACCTTTTTCACGGCAGACATATAGACATGTCATAGAATGAAAAGCACAGGTGTATTCAAAACCGTTAATGATGGCCGCATTCCACTTAGGAGAGGCCCTGGTATTCTGCCCGCTGACTCACTGATCTAGCTCGCCGGGACACTTAATGGACCTGAGCCATCGTTGAGGTTATCAACTTCAGCTTTCCCTACTATGACGAGTCAAATTGGCTGCTGGGAAAAAGGTCGATTAGGGATGCAACTAACATCATCGTCTATCAATCTGGCGATTGTTTTCTTGATTAATCGATTAGTTATTTGAAGGTAGCTACATAAGAGTGATATGACACTGTCATGAACACGTCATAAACATGATCAACAACGCTTCTTTGAGTAAGTGTCATTTGGTTTTGTCATGGTTATGGCTAGGGTTCATGTGTCATGACTCTGTCATGTCACTCTTGTGTAGATACCTTCATAGTAAAGTGTTACTGCTGTTTATTTGGTGTTAAAATGTCAGAAAACTGTCAATCAAGTCCAAGATGACGTCCTCAAATGTCTTGTTTTGTCCACAACTCAAAGATATTCAGTTATCAGACACAGAGAGAAGAAACTAGAACATAATCACATTTAACAAGCCGGAATAAACCCAATAATCAATTAACAGAATAGTTGTCGATTCATTTCATAGTTGACAACTAATGGATTAATCTTTGCAGCTCCACTTCTTATGCTGTTGTTATTAATATATGTTTCAGGTCAACGCTGCTATCCAGTACATTAGGAGAAAAGTAGGATGGATGATTGGGGTTAAATGGGTAGTCATTCATACACTCCTGATATATGAAATAATTCAGCATGGAAAGATGAACACACCCCAGAGAAGAATCCACACTTTGTATCTTAATATAGGCCGTTTTGTGATTTCTTTAAACTTTGGCCTATGCCTAGATAGACGTTGCTGGTGGGAGAGAATGGACGGCGAAGGCGCTTCTTGTGTTCCTTGTTGCACTTTTGATGTTTGCTATGTCTCGTACATCTATTATCCTGAGCGCTGGATGAAAAGGCGGTGATGTAGACGGGAGGGAAAAAACATGGAAATGAGGTAGCGGGACTCTGATCCTGCTCTCTGAAGGTGACAACGACCGGGTCTGTAGTCCGCTGCAGAATCACAGCACGTCTGTTTTGTTCAGACGGGGCGTTCAGGTGTAATAGCGAAAGAGGAGGGTAAAGAATTCCCTTTTGAACAATAAGAGGCGTGATTAATACAATTCTTTAGGTCAGAGATTACAATTCCTTGGGCTGGACTTTGGGAAATGGACCACATGGGTGAGCGGCATTTCCAAAAAGAAATGTGTCCGTCCGTCTACATGGAACATTCACAAAGAGTAAAAAAATGCAAGAGGAAAGAAAGCGTTTGATACAAGAGCTTCCACTGAGAGAGTCATTGATGGTAGGAGTGTGGGCGGGCCGGGGAGCCCGGGCCAGAGGACGGTCGATGGATGGGGGAGGAGCTGGGGGACATGCGAGGACTCAGCTCGCCGGTCTGAAGACGCCACAGCAGTTCCTCGTTAGTGCGACTCAGACGCTTCTTCTCGTTGCTCTCCTTCACCACGTTCACCTGCAGGTTGGCATTATCCTCAGAGAGTTGCCTGACGAAGGAGAGGCCCAGGGGAAGGGGGACATAGAGACCATGAGATGAGAGGTGGACTAGCACAGCAGTCAAGAAGTCAAACATTACAGGCTGCAAGCTTGTTACTATAAGTGCTATAGCGCATCATGCCAACTTACTTTATATGAATCATATTACTGTATATCAGTGTCTCTGAACCCCGACCAAAGGCGCAGGAAGTGGGGTTTTTAAAACTGCGTTGACATTAAAATGATAGCTTATAAATATCTGTGGTTTTTGTTTCTGTTTCACAATATTGTTGATGTCATGTTTGGGGTGTGTGATGAAGATAGGGACAATTTTAATTTATCTGCAGAATACAGAGCCTGTGGAACATAGTATATTTAGACTCTATGTGGACCATGGACCCCCCCAGCGACCGAGCACCCCCTGCTGAAAATATCTTCCTGTGAGTGTGGCCCCGACCGGCAGCGGCAGATGGCTGCCTCCCAAGAGTCAGGTTCTGGCCGAGGTTCGGACCAGATGCATGATCGTAGGAAATGATTGGGTCTTTGTACATTATATCTGTAAAGTGTCCTGCGAAAACTCTTGTTAGTATCTAACTACATTAATAATATTGAATTAAAGGTGGTAGTTATAATATCTGGCCGTTTTCCCCCCCTGCTGTATATAACTAACATTCTTCTCTCTATGTGCACAGTGACAGTATAACCTTGACTATTCACATTAGGACCATATCGCATTTATATTATATTGTGTGAAATTCAAATAAATGCATTCAATCATTCAATTATTCATACTATACATAGTACATAATATAGCTAGAAAATCATAAGGTTGTATTTTTATTTTGACAAACACGTTATTATAAGATGATTAATTTTGGCAGCACAACTAAAGGTTTTCATATTCTCTTTTTAATTTGTATCAATACGCCTTCTGAACCCCAGTCCATTCGCCGCGTGGTGTGAACTAGGTTTTAAGTGTGCTCTAGGGTGCATGTAGACTTCTCTGACCTTGACACAGCAAGGTTCTTGTCTATTCTTTCCTTCAGGTCCTCGTTCTGCTGCTGTAACACTTGGAGTCTCTCCTCCAGGTACACATTCTTTTCAGCCTGCTCAAAAACCCCGGAGAAAAGGTGCACAACATTAAATTCTTCAAATGATGTATGACATTATATCACAAGTAAAACAGGCAATATCATAATGGATATCGGTTTACAAAGTAAAACATTTTCCTATAAAAAACTGGGGTTGCATGCTATCTGCCTTTTTATTTTTTATATTTGATGCTGTCATTAGCTTACACTAGGTGTTAGGGACTATTGTGAATTTAAAAATAAAATGAAACCAAGGCAGAAAGTTGAAGCCTACTATTTTCTCCAGCTCTGAGATCTTCAGTTCCTGTTGATGGATTTGTTGATTCTTCATCTCCAGAACTTCTTTCAGACTCTTCAGGTCTTCATCAATGTGTTTATATGGTGCCAACGCATCCTGGCAGGAGCAGATAACACGAGTGAAAACCACTACAGCACCAACAATGTGGCGTTGTCTGCTTTATAAGGGGGGGG
>NC_048409.1:697022-708395 GCF_013103735.1 Etheostoma cragini | reverse complement strand
TATGCACTGTTTTACATGCCATTTGTTTCAGTCATCCTGCAAAGCATACATCCTATTTAGTATCTATTTAATTTTCCAACTGTCTTTATGGTTCTGAATTCCAAACACAACACATTCTCCAAACACTTTTTAAAAGAGGCAGTGTCTGATGATACTATATTTGAGTTAAATAACATCGGTAGGTTAGGAATTTGGCATGAACAGTATTACTGATCGGAGTATTACTGAGTATTACTGATGCAGCAGTTACCACAATCTGCTCATCTGTGCTCCTGCGCAGAGCTTCTTCAAAGCGCTTGGCTCGATCTCTGAGGCTGCGGTTCTGAAACGTCAGCGTGTCCACCTGATCCTGGTGACCACACAGATATTAACGTGTTAATTATCGCGACTGAATACAAAATGTATCATTCCATGTATCTGTTAAAAGATCTAATCAAAAAGGATAAGCGTTTACCTGCAGTGACAGTCTGATCTTTTCAAACTCTTCTTCCAGAGACTTGGTCTGCTGTTCATGGGCCATCTTCAGATCTGACACAGGAAATATGAAATCATTACTCCATCAGCAGAGAGAGTCAGGTCTGAACGTGGTGCTTGGTGGTGCAGGGTGAACATTCTGACGGATGTTTTTAAAATAATGTTTCCACAGTAGTTTTAGTGATTCATTGACTTGATGGAATGAGACATAAGAATAATGGTAATGGTAACAGTAACGGATAGTTCCCCTCCCAACCTGTAGGGGGACCGGAGAGGAAAAGGGCTTTGCTGCCTACTGTAAAGGTGCTGGTTGGCAAGTAGCTAATGCTACAGTAATGCTAATGTAATTCTTGGTGGGTAACATGAGATTAACAACTCTGGGCTAACCCACAAGTTTATCAGTAACGTTAATTGTATAGCTAAATCACTTCCACAGTAACCCCCCCCCCTTATATTAAGCTAATATTACCAGACAAAACAGGGATAAGGCAAGAAAAGGACTAATGCTAGTAGTAATTTAAAGATGTGGTAGTGCTGGATCTGGATGGGAAGGATAACTCTGGGAGGTGAAGGGGTGTGTCGCGATTCTGCCTTCTCACTCAGGACACAGGGTTGTGGATCTGAGTGTTTTGTTTTTGGCTTCATATTTCATCTCGTTACAGCCCTAGTTGTAGTCCTAGCTTACTCTTCACGGTCCTGGCATGCTCCTCCTGCAGAGTGGCCAGTGTGTCTTCGTGAGCCGTCTCCATCTCCATCAGGGACGCCTCCTGGTTCTCGTTCAACTCCTCAATCTGGAGGAATCAGCTTCGTAGTTATTTTGGTAACTGGACCAATCTCAGGGACATCTTCACTTCTTTTACAGATACAAGATACTTTATTTATCCCTGGAGATATTTGAGCATTCAGCAGCTCACACATAAACACACACATTTTCATACACAACACAACCTTTCCCTATGATAAATAAAATACAAATGCATACACAAGCGAGTTTAACGAGGATAAGAGAAACATAACTAAATCAGACACACACACACACACACACACACACACACACACACACACACACACACACACACCTGTTCTTGCTGTTTGACCCGTAGCTCCTCCAGCTCGGCCCTTTGCTGGGCCTGCAGGCTCTCGACCTGGGCCCCGTGCTGCGCCTTCAGCCGCTCCTCCAGCCCTCCCAGCTCCCTCTGCTGCTGAGCCCGCAGTCCCTGCAGCTCAGCCTTGAAACGCCGCTCCAGTTCCTCCTTCTCCTGCTGCAGTTGCTCCCAGTGTGCGACACTGAAAGCTAGAACACAACGTAGAGCTGGAGTGTGTTTCACTAGATCCAAATTAAGGTTTTACTGTAAGAAGGTACACCAAAGGTAACACAACATCCTTTTGGCATAAACTTGTTTTTGTTAAGAAATATATTTAAAAAGAGTGTTGAATTGTACACTTCAAGTTTTTATTTAGTGTTCAATTTGCTACAAACTATCAACATTTTCTTTTTGGCCATTTATTGACAAAATATGAGGGGAAAAAAACTAAGAAATAAAAATTAAAAATTTTTTAACGTGTTTATTACACAGTTTTTGATCCAAACCCAGACTTCGGTTGGAAGAGTGGATTCCCAGTCCCCATCTCCTCCCATCGTTGTGGGAGAATACTGTATAATATACTTACAGTATCCTTGTGGGATACTGTATAGTATCCTTACAGTATCTTTGTGGGATACTGTACAGTATACTAGATCCCCACTCACCCACTTCATCCCTGATTCTGGCGAGCTCCAGGGACAGTTCCCTCTCCTTCACAACGGCACTCTCAGTCTGAAAGGCAAACACATCGAGGTAGAGCAGGGATGACCTCTGACCTGGACACATGGATGGATACACCTACTGGACTGTTAACATCCATGTCATTAATCTGTTAGTGGAATGTTTCCCATCGCACATGGACACCATTGGTCCATCCAAGAGATGTGAAGAGGTTTGGTGGTGGGGGGGTCTCAGTTGTGTGTGTATGTTTTGTTGCTTTTTGGTGGTATTACTTAATCTGTATTTGGTGAATACTGTTTTTAATATTTTTAAGTAAATGTGAATAATGTGAAAAACTCAATAAAAACTATCATAAAACAGAAATGTATATCATGACACACTGCTAACAGTTGCCAGTTCCTTAGGTACATCAAGATATATCCGCTTATTTATTGTGTTTTTATTGTGTTTATGTAGTTTATTGTGTAAACATGTTGTTATTATTACTATTATTATTTGAAACTAATTCTATTTTTCTATTTCTTGTAATACTTTCTGCATATTTGTTATCCTTTTTAATGTGTATTTGTGTTATTCTGATGTGTGTAAATGTTTTTCTTTTGAGTTGTGGGGTAACAACAGCACACTCATGTTGTGTGTTCAAACTCTAACGTCTCATGTTGTGTGTTCACTCTCTAACGTCTCATGTTGTGTGTTCAAACTCTAACGTCTCATGTTGTGTGTTCAAACTCTAACGTCTCATGTTGTGTGTTCAAACTCTAACGTCTCATGTTGTATGTTCATACTCTAACGTCTCATGTTGTGTGTTCATACTCTAACGTCTCATGTTGTATGTTCATTCTCTAACGTCTCATGTTGTATGTTCATACTCTAACGTCTCATGTTGTATGTTCATTCTCTAACGTCTCATGTTGTGTGTTCATACTCTAACGTCTCATGTTGTATGTTCATACTCTAACGTCTCATGTTGTATGTTCATACTCTAACGTCTCATGTTGTGTGTTCATACTGTCACGAGAGTGACAGAGAGCAGTGGGTGAAATATGTATGAGATAGTATACAGCATGTCTCTGCAGCGATGATGTCACCCACTAAGAGCTTTTACTTGGAACAGGAGTTCATCTGACCTCCTGAGGGATGAAGGATGGTCAGCAGCTTTCTTTATTTTCTTCTTCTTCAGCTTCACCGCTGCTTCTCACCATCGTCAGGGAGTTATGTGACATTCCCATGTGATATTAGGCCCTACCCATGCATAATCCATGTTAAGGGCTGCAACTAGTGATTCATTCAATCATTTAAGCTGTTGATTATTTCGGTGTAGCTTTGCACTCATCACAATTGATTTGCCTCACTAAAAGTCCACAACGTGAGGATATTCTGCGTACAATTAAATAAAACAATCAATTTTCCTATTTAGGAAGCTATAACTAGCTAATGTTTGACATTTTTCCTTGCTGCATCACAAAGGATTAATGGGTCTATCTCTTTCTATAGGAGGAGCCAGACGTAATCATTCGGGGCTCAGCCCAAATCTGGAAGCATGCTCCATTTACAGCAGCTATGTGCACTATTTTTCAAGTCATTTCATAATTGAATGCTAAAAGAAATCCTTCCATCATTTGGAAAACCATAGCCTGACGTGGTCTTAGATTCTAGTCAGAGTCTGAGTATGATTCCGTTCCATTGGGCTGTGATTATGGGGCGTCAACCAAACCATTTAACCGTTCAATTGGATAGAACTACAACCAATCAGAGCAACGGAGTATGTGACGTATGTTGAGCGAACCAAAGTGAACATAGATGCATTTCAACAGAACTCAACTGCTAGCTACTGCTGATGTTAGCTACTAGCCGATAGCCCCGGCAGTTAGGAAAATGCTAATGACGTTACATCCACGTTACAAGCTTTACAACATCCACACATCCCTCTGATGTATCATAAGATAGTACCATGGATGTATTAATACATGGTGAATTACAAACATTAGCCATATCCATTACTACAGCTACAGGACCTTGGGAGAACAGTCATATGGTGCAGGGTGACATGGATGGGCGCAGACCCGTGGGTCACCTCGTCCATCATCTTAGAAAGCCCACAGAACAGAAGCCCCCGCCTTGCAACACCTCTATCTCTTTTTACTTATCATTTCAGCATTTTACCTTCTGGAGAAGATGAGTATGTATAGGAAGGGTGCTCAAAATGGAAGAAATACTGGAATAAATTAATGAACCTCTCCAAAGTCTGCACCCATGTAATCAGTCCAGCATCAGTGGGACCATGGCAACCTGCTAATGTGCAGCAGCCTTCTTGTGACTCAGATGAACACACAGGAAGCGGCAATGCCAGCATGCATTTAGCAAGGAAAACCAACCACGTGATATCTTGAAGATGAGAAACTCAGCAAGATCCGGTAAACGAGAGACTTACACATCCTAAGCCAAAGTTCTCCTATACAGTCAATGGCATGTAATCACCCTGAATTACAGCTGCATACTATACATACAATGAGGACGAAATCTACACAGTAGAATAAAAAGACAAGTATAAGAAGAATATAGCATAGCAGCAACAACATGTTTATGTAATGTTCCTGCAAACTCAGAAAGGAACGAGGGACAGTGCGCCAGTCAAGCCTGCTTTGACTCAGCATAATCATGCCCAGCTTTACACTCTCTCCACCAGCTCTGTCTCTATGGAAACATAGAGACATAGAGACCCCCCAACCCCCCACATTAAACACACACATGCGCACAACCACACATATAGAAAGGAATCCTCGGTGCTGAAACAAGGCTGCAGCCCGCAGAAGATACTGTCTGTCTTTACCGTTGGGTCCAGATAGCACAGAGGGAGGACATGGAGCCTACAGCAGCAATGGCCCATGCCAGGCTAGGAGACAGCAGCATCCCTGAGCCCACTCAGGAGGCAGCAGTGACAGATGAGAGAGCCAGAAAGATACAGAAAGAGAAAAAAAGGGGGAGGGATCCAGGCAAAGGAAGGAGAGGGGAGGAGAGATGGGAAGACTGAAGCCTCACCTCGTTTCCTGGTTTTGCGACTGGCGTTTATCCCTGCTGGAACAAAGACTGCCAGCCCAGCCCAGCTCTGCCTGCCCTCCCCTCAAAGCCCCACCAACACGCCCTGTATCACATTCACACGCATGGCAGCGAGCAACACACACACACACACACACACACACACATACGTGCGGTCTTTTGCAAAGAGTGGATGGGGGAGATGATCAATAACGGCCAATTATCTGCTCTGTTATTCCGTTCAGAGAAAATAGCTGCATGCATTTTAATACAGAACACACATATGCCTAATAGAACCCAATGATTCTGAGAGCTCTGACTGAAGGAACTATGCCAGAATTGCAGCTTTGGATGTTAAGTTTCTTGCAACAAATCCAACTTCCCAACATAGATCAACTAATATACAGTGCAAAGCACTTAAAATCTGGTGATGTCCATGCAAACGGACATTAGTCTTTTTCTCCATATCTCACACACATGAAACCTTCTAAAGCCTTATTAGCATATGTGTCACTGCTTGTACACAAACCTAAAATCCTGACCAGAGACATGTATGCAGTAATGAGCAGGGCAGTGGTGCAGAAAGACAGGGTAGAGGGAGGAGGTTCATGGAGGAAAGAGGCGGAGCCAGACTTTGCTAAGCTGAAAACCTAGCGGGGTCAGGGGCCATGGTCCCCCATGCTCCCATGGGGACTGAGCACTATGTTTCCGTTCCGTTCGATAATAGAACTCTAAAAATCTGTACACCAAGGAAAAAAGTTTATCATTGTGATATGAGAATACAACAAATGATGAGGATGGAGGCATACATGGTCTGATGTTGATATTTTTACATTACATACCATAGTGTAGGAATTTGGCATAAACAGCGTTACTAATCTTAGAAACTTTTTTTGTTACACTATATTGGAGTAGAATCGACTGGGAATACCCCGCCCACTCAGTCTGGAAATTTTAATTCTCCTGCTTCAGTTCACAATTTTGCGGGAACCAATCACAAACTGGCTTATGTACCTGCCACTCTATTGGCTGGTTTACCACAATGACAATAGAGAAGCAACCAATCAGCTTCTTGTTTACATTCAACATAGCGGATCGTTGGTCTGATTGGTTGAAGGACTATCCAATTGCAGGAAAGAGCCAGATACAAGCGCTTAATCAAGGTTGGAGAAGCAGAGCACACTCTATCACAGCGTGCAAACAGACTGCTGGGAGTCTGACACCACTGGCAGGGACTATCTTATGGGACAGGAGACAGTAGGAGACAAGCGTGTTGAGAACCCACTGAGGACACCGTCCACCATCCAGCAGCTGAAGTGCAGGCCCAAAGTGAAATCCCGCACAGCGTTATCAAATCCATGTCCATTAATACACTTGAATGTATAGAAAGTCGTAATGCATTTCCTTTAGTTTATTTAAACACTGGACATCACTTTGGAATCCCTCAACATTCCCCCACACCTCCCTCACAGCTCCAGCTGATTCAGAGTTCATCCAAACATATTCAAAAAGCCACACCAATCAGGTTTTAAAGCAAGTGACTGTCTTTGACGACAAAGTGATGCTGACAACAAAAGCCGGATGCTGCAGGTGTCATTTGTGCTAGTGGATGCACTGCACTTTGTAGTTGCATTCTGAAACGCGCAACAGCTGTCAGAGTTTCCTTAAACAGAGCTTCAAAAGGGGATGAGACACCTGCTGCAGCAGCAGCCCTGCTTTACAAGTTAGGCTGAAATAATTTGGACTTTAAACCCTTTGCGCAAGACCCAGTTGGTGTTCCTGTCAGCCGTGCTGAGGTCCTCAAGCTCTGCTGTTGCCTACCTTGTGACAGAAGTGCTGGGTAGTGATGCTGAAAACGTCCAGGCACAGGGAGGCCTTCTTTAACTGGGCCTGAAGGCTCTGGAGCTGAAGGTCCTGCTGCTCACAGCGTTCCCGCAGCTGCTGGATCAGAGCCCGGTCCAGCTCCTGGGCCCGCTCAGTCCCAACAACACCAGGAATAGCTGCCGTCCGCCCACCAGCCATAGAAACACAAAGCAAGATGCACAAAACATACTGAGATATTTTAACATATATCCGACTTAATTAAAAATGGACAGATCAGCTTTATAGCGGATCATATCTATATACACTAATCAATCTTTTCCTCTGACTTATTGCACCAGCAAGTGGAGAACCAAAAGTTGTTCCAACTAAGGATTAATTTCATTGTTGATTAAAATTTGAATTTCTTGATTAATCGATTCTTTGATTGGTCTATAAAATGTCAGAAAATATCGATCATTGTTTTCCAAAGCCTGGGAGGAAGTCCTCAAATGTCTTGTTTCATTCAAAACTCAAAAAGATTCACTTAATTCTCACAGACGAGTGAAGAATCTACAAAATATTCACATTTAACATTTCTTCCTTTAAAAATGACTCAAACCGATTCACCGATTAGTTTAGATTCAATTTAATGGTTTAATAATCCATGAAACTTTGCAGCACTTACTCAATCAATAATAACACGTATCATTAGCCAATAGCAATACTTAATAGCTGAGTTACACTGCAGATAATATTAGCAGCTTGGTTTAATCACAGACACAAACAACTCAAGTGCTGATTGGTTGGAACCGCGGTGGTTTGTGTCCTCCCACATGGCTTGTCAATGCTCAGACCAATCAGCTGTTGTTTCCTCTCTCCCCTGGAAACACTTACAGTGGGAAACTACAGTATGAGCACATCATGTGTGCAGTATGGGAACCTTTATCACCTGGACCTGAGCTCTGTCTGCTCCCTGAGGAAAGGACAGAATGCTGACTTGTTGTGGAAATCTGACCCAGCAGGATTGCTACTGAAGGAGCTATTCCAGAATTATAGGTCTTGAAGCGTGTTGCTATGACAACAGCAGGCTGCCATGGGACTTGTGACGAAGTGTGCGGTGAGAGCGAGAGGGACGGACGGAGAGAGGCACTGTGAATTTAAAGGTACAGTAGAAGCTGGTCATGCTTTCTCCGTTTGTTCCACCTTGGATCACACCGAGCAAACACGTCTGTGCATGTCCTCGCTGTCGGGTGAAAACCTTGTACGTCCAAAGCCAATCAAAACCATCCCTTTCCAGGAAATAAGAAAGGCTCATTTAAAAACATTTAAGAGAGCTATTAACCTCAGACAAAGTCAGACAAAATCACCTTGTCCCTTTTTACCCACCCACAGAGGGTGACCAATAGCATTGATTTAAGAAAAACATTGAAATTTTAAAAATATAGAGCATGAAATGTGTATACAGTATGTGTTTAAACACACACACACACACACACACACACACACACACACACACACACACACACACAGACACACACACACACACACACACACACACACACACATACACACACACACACACACACACACACACACACACACACACACACACACACACACACACACACACACTCACCTGGGGACTGTGGCTTGGGCGATACCACGGCTCTTTTGGGAGAGGACTTCGGAGGCAAAACAGCCTCTATCTGCCTTTCTCTCCTCGAGGCTGTGTAGGAAAGATAAAAGTTCTTACATCTCATAATGGACACATTTCAAACACAATCTCATATGTACAGTATGTATGTATACAGTCCAAATACTTAGTTACTGTACTAAAGTAGAAAATTCCTGTATCTGTACTTTACTTTATTATTCATGTTTGTGGAGACTTTTACTTTTACTCCACTTTTCCTAAATAAAATGAATACTTTTACTCCACTACATTTCTACACTGCACTTCATATCTTAGTTACTCGTTAACAAAATGAAATCTGTTGCACTGGAAAAAGAAGGTTTGGCGAATCATTACTTCTAGATTGCCAAGCAGCAAAAAACAAAAACAAAAATCATAGGCCAAAACTAAAGAAAGAGAGGGAACAGCATGATGATAGTGTCATGGTGCAGGCTCTGCCGCCATGGTAACAGACGTGGACCATCCCGACGACAGGGGTGATGAAGATAATGTAACACATCTTTGGCCATCAAGTTCATAATCAATGTTTTTTTTCAACTTTTACTTCTAATAATGAAGTGCATTTAACTACTAGGACAGTTGTTTATACCGATTAGGAAACCCATTTACACTAAAAGGTGGTATTAATTTAGTCGATGCTGAATGGGTCCAGACAGCTATCAGGACTCGAAGGAAACTGATAGTCCAGCAGTGGAAGTCAATCCCAGGTTGGTACAATGCCCTGAGTGCAGTTGCTGCATATGAACGAGTGCCCTTCACCCTGCTGGACAGGTTTAGCTTAACTTTTTTAGATATCTAAATGACCTTCAGTGATGAACTACAGGCTCAGCCTACAGCCACACCTGTGTGGTACTGTGTGGTACAGTGTGGTACTGTGTGGTACTGTGTGGTACAGTGTGGTACTGTGTGGTACTGTGTGGTACTGTGTGGTACAGTGTGGTACTGTGTGGTACTGTGTGGTACTGTGTGGTACTGTCAGTGGCCACTAGCTGGAGTTGCTGCTCCACTTGTTCACACAGCAGGAAGCTGAGGATGCTCCTGACTCACACAGGAATACACTCCGTGACCACTGGATGGTGTTGGTACTCCACGTTCACCAATGCCAACGCGGGCCACAAGGTGCAGCCACTAACAACAAAGAGTGAGGGAGTACATACATACGGTACTGTATCACTGCTGGGATGCAACGTTACGCAACAGTTAAGACACACCGCAGAAAGAATCATCTTTTAGGTTAATTATCTTTCATTCTGCATTCCTTTTTCTTTAAATCTGAAACAACATGAAGACTGGGCGTTAAGGGTCTGACACAAGGCACAGGTAATCATGGTGCTGGGTATCTTTACTGTGAGTACGCTTTGTGCTTTTTCAGCTCAGTACCACGCTCATCACAAAGACCTTGTGGTTGAAATCTTGAAACACTAGTAATATGAATAATGGGAACAGATTTTTGCATTGTGGCAGAAATCTTATAATTTACTGTAGAGAGATAGACTAATTAAATAGTTCCCAAAGTGGTGTCTGGGGACCCCCAGGAGTCCTTGAGGGGGTTCATAAAAAATTCAATCAACCTACTACACAGTAACCTTAGAGACAATTAACACATTGAAAACAGTAATTTCTGTGAATGACATGCTGGTGGAGAAACAGTGCTGTCACTAGAGGGCTGGGGGCTGAGGAATGAATACCACCAGGGGAATTGAGGGCTACAGTTTATCAGTCGTTGTGTTCATGTACATTCCAACGCTTAACTGCCACCTCCCCCTAACAGTGCTGCTTGCACACGCTCACATTCCCAATGTGAAGGATCAGAAACAGCAACAGGAAGGATGCTGTTTCTGGAGGTGCAACGCCACATAAACATGAAGGGTGAGCAGCAGATGCCGGTTTCCTCAGGCCACGTACCAAGGGGGGAGCAGTGCTGCGGCGGCAGACTGCGGCGCTGGAGGCTGGGGGCGTTGGGAGGATGAGGCCGGCTCTGAGCATTGGAGGCTTCGCTGGGGGACACTGTGGCGTTGTGGAGATGTGTGTCATCACTGCCACCGCCCAGATCTGCAGAGCAGGAAGGATGACAGAACAGAAAAACATGTAACTGTGTCAAAATGTTTACTATTTATCTGTGACCCACTAAACAGGACTGAGTTGAATGGATACGACACTGGCATCGGCTTTCAATCTGATTTCATATCTACAGTTATTGTTTTGTTTGCTGTAGGAGAATCAGGAAGTAGAAATGTTCAGCATCAGCCCACTCAGTGACTGTGACTTTAGATGTATTGGTCAATACTGGACTGCACCAGTCTCACATAGCCAGACCTTCCTCCCCACCGCTGCACATGAAGGTCTGGCTAGTCCACACAGCATTCTTGGATGGGAGTAAAACGTGTTCTGGTTTATCAGCCTTTCTTTGAACCAATCACAATCCTCATGGGCGGTGCTAAGCGCCGGGCGGAGCCACGGTGTCTCTGCAAAATAGTCTCTGGAAGGAAGTGGTTTTGGTGGAACGTGTGTACGTTCAGATAAAGTTTTAGTCGTCAACAGAAAACTCAGATTGGACAGATAGTCTAGCTAGCTGTCTGGATTTACCCTGCAGAGATCTGA
>NC_048409.1:682614-696922 GCF_013103735.1 Etheostoma cragini | reverse complement strand
CTCAGATTGGACAGGTAGTCTAGCTAGCTGTCTGGATTTACCCTGCAGAGACCTGAGGACCAGGTAACCATAGTCCTCTGAAATAGACCAATTTTAAAATGCCAACACAAAAAGGGAAGTGAACAGACATCAAGCCAAAAATAGGGACATCCGGCAGAATTATGCCTGGGCAATCCCGGAAGTGGAACGTTGTGGATATGGGCTATATTTTAAGACTTTTGGTCCTGACTACAAAAATAAGTATGCAACTTGGCATGGAATATTATAGTGATGTCCAAATGAAGCTCCATGGACCATTAGTTGTATTTGTTGATCCCACTACATGGCGCTCTTGGTTTGAAGAAAAAGGCTTAAGGAATGATAATTCAGTGTGCTTTCATCCTTTTGTTGAACAGAGAGTTCCATCTAGTGAGTTCAGAAAATAAAGAAAATGGTTCATGACGCTTTGTGAACTTCATTTGGTAGTTCCATATTATACTCTTTATATTGCATTTTTCACATTGACTCTGCTTTCTCATGATCAAAGCTCTAATCTGGTTTGGCAAAAAAATGAAAGCACCTGGGATTGGGGCATTGTAGCCTTAATTAGTCAATGTATTACTGTTTTTCATAATTTGTACATGTATAGTGCCATCCCTCCATGCATATACCACTGTAAATGTTTTAGAAAATTAAAAAGCACATACTTTGTCCCAGTGAATCACCTCCCACTGACCTATAAAGGATCTTTTTTTTGATGGAGTATCAGTAGATCATCATCTTTCCCTGGAGAGTAGTTCTTTTTCTAAACCGCAGAAATTCAAAAAAGTAGAATGCTGCAAACATCTTAATTATTCATTACAGCTGATTTTACGCCTCTAGCTTTCTGTGGAAATGAAAGGCTTTGGTTCACAGACAAACTGTGCTGTAGCAAGGAGTAGTCCAACAGAAAAACATCTCCAAGAACAATCATCCACACCATACGAACAGGAGATTCCTCGAGTTGTTACACGCTGTTGTTTTCTTTTACAAAATGTCATCAGGATAAACTCTCATTTGTCTCTGGATTCCACAAGTCAGCATTTAGGTTTGTGAAACCAGGGAAACCAGATATCTCCAACTACTTATCATGAAATATTCAGCCCCTAAATCAATAACGCTGCTGACACAGGCTGCACCTATAGGTGCCTCAGCACTCTCAGGAAGGAGGAAAGGAGGACACTTTGTGCCCTTGAATTAAAATATCCTTTTTCTGATCTGAGAATTAATATGTCAGATGTGTCGAGGAGGCTGAAATCACATATGAAACGGCAGGCCTTTGCAGTAAAATGTAATATATATGAATTAAATATAAACTAAATTAAAATGTAAATGTGCTGTATTTATATAGCGCTTTTCCAGTCTTAACAACTGCTCAAAGCGCTTTTACATCTACAGGAAACATTCACCTTTCACACACATTCATACACTGTGGCCGGGGCTGCCGTACAAGGTGCCACCTGCTCATCAGATAAACATTCACACACATTCACACTCCGATGCGCAGCACCGGGGGCAACTCGGGGTTCAGTGTCTTGCCCAAGGACACTTCGACAATGACTGCAGGGGCGGGGATCGAACCACCAACCTTCCGATTGGCAGGCAACCGCTCTACCACTGAGCCACAGCCGCCCTTAAAACACTTTCAAATGTCAAAATGTCCAGGTCCAAGCGCCCGAATAGCTCAGTTGGTAGGGCGGTTGCCCATATAAAGAGGTTTACACCTCGATGCAGCGGTCGGGGTTCGACTCCAACGTCCTGTATGTTGTTGCCCCTCCTTCTCCCCTTTCATGTTTTTAGCTGTCCTGTCAATTAAAGGCCTAAAATGCCTAAAAAATACTCTTTAAAAAAATATGTCTAGGGCCTGCGTGAAACCGCCGGTGTAGTGACAGTAACTGGGAGAGCATGCACAGCTGATGCTTCTGTTATCCAAGCAGCGGATTGGCTGAAGAGAGTCACACTGCTAAATGCTTGTTTCTAACCTGCATACAGTACACTATCATCCATGGATTCAAGCATCCTCCGACCGAAACACACAAATGCCAGGTAACATGGCAATGTTCAAATATATTTGTCCTATTGTGTTTCCGTCTGATTAGATTGATACATTTTTTTTTAATAACCAATCAGAAGAGTAAATCAAAGCATGATGTGACGTGTCTGCAGAATGACGCCGATGTGAACTCTTGTATTGTGTGAGTTTAGGGAAATCCCTCAAAATGCATTTTAGACAACGAGTATCTGTTTAACATGGAGCAAGCTTGGAAGCTCTTTTTGAAAAGGCACAAAGTTCTTTACAGTGAAACTGAAATTGGTCTACAACTTTTTTTTTTTTACATGATGGACTAAAAAAAGGGCCCTTTCAGTCAAAGGATCGTAAAGACTTTGAAGAGAACAGTGTCTGGGGGTCTTTTTCCTTGCAGGACACCTCAGGGATGGGATTGATCCACAGGAAAAGGGCCTTAATATTCATAGCATGCCACAGAGAGTTATGCTGCTTAAACTGCTGTGAAGTCTCACTCGGACCGGTATGCAAAGCATAAAGTCGGATTATAAAGTATAGTCACTAGTAGCTATATCATGTCTATAAAAGGTCACAAACTAAGGATCAATGCAGCATTCAAATTGCTTGTTTTGTCTGACCAACAGTCCAAAATCCAATATATTTACTTAATACAAGATATTTAATCGGTGCAGCAAATCTTTACATTTAAGGATCAGGAAACAATGCATGTTTGGTAGAAACTTCAATGTTTCATTGTCTATAAATCAAATACCCAATTTCAAGTGTTTACTATTACATAGTATCTTTCAACTCTTTATCTTGACATCCAATTAGTATCCATGGTACAGTCCAACAGACACCACTGAGCTAACTGGACAGATGAATTCCAAATGTTCATAATGGAAGGATGTACTCACTCCCAGTCACAAGGTTGAGCTGAGGTGCACCCTGGGGAATGTGGCTGCTTTGGAGGCATACGGTGGCATTCTAATGGAGCCGCGCTGTCGGAGCCAACAGCCTGAAGGGAAACACTGCCATGCAAGCTGCCAGCCATGTGTATGCTGTCTGAGCTACTCCCAATCACTTCACTATCTGGTAGACTCCCAACTATTCACTAAAGCAGCTGAAAGGAACAGAAAATATGTATTTCCTTTACAAATTTAACAACAGCTCCACACAGCGAAACTAACAGAGACAACAATGACAATAAAAGGGCCGAGTAGGACACACTTACATGACTGCAGCTCAGCATCTGGAGCTGGGGCTCTTTTCTGAAGAATCAGTGTTCCAATGGTTCAAAAAACCCCAGTAAAGTGTACATTGGAGACTTTTATAGGGAAGCTGAAGCACACAGAAAGATCATTATCTGACTTGACCGTGGTGAAAGTTTGAGGAGGAGACCCACAGGCAAGAAAGAGGTTGGGTCGGAGGTGTCGGTGGGAAAAACAGCTTCCCAGATAATCCTGTCATGCCACACACTGACTCTCTCTGTTCTACATATATTGCGGCCGCCGGCACCACCTTTCATTTAACAGAATATAAATAGGGAAGAAGAGACTGCTGCTGCCACGTGAGGCTGCTTCTACAGTCAAGGCTGGGGGGGAGAAGACATACGTATAAGTGGAGAGCAGGGAAAGGCAGCAGTCAGCTATCAAGGCTGGAACAAATGGGGTGACACTTGAGAGTGAGGACAGCAATCATATCTATCATCATATCAGCCAATCAGCACAGTCAGTACAGATGCCTCAGGGACACTTTTATCGGTGCAAGAGACCAGTCTTCTTTATTTCTTTAAAAGTTATTTTTTAGGAATTTTTATTTGATCAGATAGTCATGGTCGATAGCAAAGGCCCGGGCTGCTGCCAAGCACTACATTTGGTGCAAGTCCACCAGGTAATCTAGAAGTTCCCCCTGGATCTGATCAATCTTACGCTTTTCTGGGTGATTGGAATTGATTTTAGTTGGTTTTGATTTTGGTCAGTTTACATTCGTGGTGATAGCTACCAAAGTAAAGATTGATTCTGCACAGCTGTTTGAGGTGGCACTTTGTAACTCAGTCATACAGGATCAGGGGATGAATGTGAAAACACAGGAGGGGGGAGGGGGGGATTTTTTTACACAGTGGTTGCTCTGAGTCAGCACTGTGAACAAATGCATCTGCAGAGCTCCGTGTTGGAACAGAACACATTATATTTAGGAAAAGCTGCAATGAACTGGCAACATCGCAGCTTGTTCTGACACATTTCTTATCTCTCTGTTAGACTCAGAGACACTCAGCTTTCAAGTGAATTGATTTCTCTAGCTGAAGGCTGCAGGAGCTTGGGCCTGAGCGCTGGGATCTGATCCAGATGAAATGCTGCAGTATGCAGGCTGAGGGGAGGAAAGGGACTTACATCGAAACCTCTGTGGTGCGGCAGCTTTCCACGCCTACTCGGGATAAATGAATGAAAAATGAAAGGAAGTCACTGGCTGTTACTATGGCAACTGAGGATAGCAGGGGCAGCCACAACTACTGCTGAACTAACTAACGAGGAGATGTAGATGTGAGTTCACACAGGCACATCAAACAGAAATATGATTCTCTCTGTGTGATATTCTACATCTACGTATTTTCACGAGTTACACATTATAAGCTAAAGTAGTAAACTGTGTGTAACTGTAAGTCATATTAAATGTATGGAGAGCGAGCATGACTCACGCTGAGAGGCTCGGCTGGGATCACTGTGACTGCTGTCGTTGCACCGGGTGCTGGACACAGACGAGACACTGGAGCTCCGGGCGAAGCCGAAGGTGGCTAGACGGGCAGCGGGCAGGGCGCTGAAGCCTGGAGGACGGAGACCAGACTGGCCTGGTTTCACCAGGACACTCTTGGGCGTGGCTTCTGGACCTCTTTCTCCTGACCTCTTTTGCTCTCCTAGAGTTAGATGGGAATATATCAGTGGGTGAATCTCCAAGTCCTACCGACATAGGGGCCACACTTTCTGTTTCAATGTCATATTCTGATACCAAAACATAAAGAGTATAGAGGTAAAAGTAATAAATATATGATCTTATAAAATCCAATCTTTGAATCTATAGTGCGTAGTTTCTGCTTCCCTATTAGTCAAGATAATTCCTAATTTCTGCTAATTTTACTCAAAAATTACCGATGATTTCATGTAAATGATGTTTATTCACTATCAAATCCATAAAGAAGTATAAAACATGGTAACAATTTAGGAAGTTGGCTAAAAAGATCAGCTGGCTCGTTTTTAAAGATAACAAACTGGGCTGCAAAACATGGGCAGCATCCCATCCCTTGCAAATATTATTTAAATTAAATAACAATGAAATGTGGTTGTACCAGCAATATCTCCAAGTTTGAATTTTTCCTGTAGAAATCTCAAATGTCATAATGATTTGCCGATGCAAGAGAGTACCGGAATCTTTGTTTTCCCCTTCAAGCCCTGGTTATCGCACCCCCCCTACAGGTTTCTCTATAGAGCCCCCCCCTAGCGGTTTCTCTATAGAGCCCCCCTACATGACCACCATTCAACCCCCCAAAAAGCCATATATCTGTTTCATTGAAGCTGTTCAATTAAGGTAAATTAAGCTAAAAAACCCTGCATAGTTCCCCTTTAATTAGCTTATGGCTTGAATGTGACAGACGTTTATTAATATCAGAAAGTTACTCACTAATTTTCTCTCCTGATCTGCAGTTTCTTTCCTCACCGTGCTCCTTTAGTGTAACTAAACTTTTTAATGGACTGAGTTGAGATAATTTCATGATCACAATTTGATTATTATTATAATACACTAGCTGCAGATGGAGTTAGTTGACCCTTGGTCATTGCAAGGAGAAAGAAATGACTATTTACCCATATATAAATATTGGTTTAATATTTATTGGGAGGGAATATGCAAAAAAAAAAAGTAAAAAAAAGGACTTATGCTACTTTCACTCGTCTCATGCCGCTACAAAGACAACACACATACGTGTCCAGATCAGAGGACACTGATTTTGGTTTATTAAGAGGATAGACTAATCTTTGTCAATACCATTGAAAAAAAACATAGCATATATTTTGACTTTGAACCGATGGAGCCAGCAGATCACCATCTCACCTGCAGGGTCCTGGTAGCCCTGGGCGGCCTGAGCACACTGGCCTGGGGCCGGCGCTGACCTTTGGCCTGCCTGATGAACTCTTGTCTTGGCTGCAGGCTGCCTGGTGACCGCCCCTAACCCCAGCTGAGGCCTCCGAGCTCTGGGTGAGCGGTAGACACTGCCTCCATCTTGAGAAACAGCCTGGGGAGGAACATTACAAATACAGTTATCATAATAAATATTTCTAATGACGGGTAATAGGAATCCGAATCAGAATACTTCACTGATCCCCCCAGGGAAATAGTTAAGTTGCAGTTGCTCACAGTCAAGTGTGTGTACAGTGTGAACTAAAGCTGCGCAATTAATTGCATTTTGATTTTAATTTTGGCTCCCAACAATCACCAAAATGGTGTGATAAAAAAAAAAAGATTATTTTGCCATTTTCTGTTTTGCAAGAATACTCTTATTTTGTCTTGTGTTCGGAACGACACGTGCATGCGCACAGTTAACGTTGGCTAACCCCCTTTCCTTCTTCGGCAGTTAAAACTTTTGCATTGCTCGGATATTTTGTCAATTGCATGTTACTGTACCTTTGTTCTTGCTTCAACCACCAATACATGCAATTGTCTCATGTGCGTGTATGAAATCAAAAGTCCATTTCTCACCTCTTGGAGGTATTTCTCAGGCATATCCTCATGAAAACTGCCCGACTTTCCACTCAGCCGTTGAGGGATGGTGCTGCTTGGAGGTTTTGCCCCAGTCCCAACCATGCCTGGGGGATAGTACCCCGCCTTCTGCATCTCCTGTCGATATTTGTCAAACAGCAGGTTGGAGGAACATAGCACCGGCGTAGATTTAGGTTGAGGACCGATCTTTGGATCTTTATGAGCTGGTGGGCTGGAGTAAGAAGATAGTCTTACTGGGAGTGTCGAGGGTTCCAGCGGGGCATCTGTCCCTTGGGGTTTTACTTGGGGATTCTTTCGAACATAGGTGATGATTTTTGGTCTGACATTTTTAGGCTTCTGGGGAGGAGAAGACCTCCTGGGTTCAGGCTCTTTCTGCTGACACGTGACAGGTTTGGGGATGCAACTGCTCAAACCTGTCTTACCTGGTGGTTTGACTGTTTGACCTAATGCTCTCTGAGGGGAGTCGCTGCGCTCCAAGCTCAGTGCCCTGCCGTTCTGGACCTTGGCAGGAGAACCAGGCGGTCGTCTTTTAGGGGAACAGGAAGTTGTTTTCGGGGAGGTGGGAGTTGCTGGCCGACTGGGGCTTCCCCATGGCTTCCTTCTCTCCAGACTTGAAGAGCCGGAGGTGATTGGGTTCTCAAAAGAGCCCTGCTTTTTGGAGCTGTTATCAAAGGAGAGCTGCTTCTTGAAAGTATTCTCAAACGATGGCTGCTTCTTGAAAGTATTCTCAAATGATGGCTGCTTTTTAAAACTCTTGTCAAAAGAGTTTTGTTTTTTCAACGAGTTATCAAATGATCCTTGTGTCTTTATGGCTTTGGATTCAATTGATAACTGAGTCCCTTTCGTACCTGTTGAGGGTGGACCGTGGTTGATTTCAGGGGCCTCATCAGCTTGTGTGCTTTTATCCATTTTAGTGCTTTCTTCATGTGATGTTTTTGCATTGGGTAAACCCTTGTGCTCTGGACTTCTCCTTTGATCACAGTCTCCCTCTGAGATGGTTTTGCCTGCTTTATTTCTCTGGTTATTATTCTTTCTGTGCTCATCAATGACATCCTTACATGGAATAACTCTGTTTGGCACTTGTGCCTGTGATGCTACATCCTCTGAGCGAACTGTTGAATTCAAATTCATGTCCACATCTTTCCTGTGTATTGTGCTTTTCCCAGGGGAGAGGGGAGGGTGATCAGCTATTTGAGACGCCTGGCCAGTCTGGGAAACCAGAGTCATGTCTTCTGAGATGGTTGAGTAAGGACCAGAGGCAATGTGCCAGGAGTCTGTTGTCTGGCTCCTGCCAGCAGTGTCCATAGCTGTGTCCATGCTTGAAATGGTGGACAGACAGGACACAAAATTGGTTTCTGAGCTTAACTCAGTCCTGGACACCGCCGTACTCTCAGAGACACAAGAGGCACTGGATTCCTGCTCACTGGTGCCATGCAGCATGGACTTTCTCTCTTCCCTGCTCTGATCACCTGTCACCTGTTCTACTCTGGCGTTGCAGCATGGTGAAGGCTTTTGTTGAAGCTCTTTCTGGTCTGTAAGCCCAACAAAATCCTCTCCATCCTCAACTAAGTAGGCCTCCAGCTCCTGACACTCCAGCCTCTCAAACTCAGCCAGCTCGGGGTCGTCACTCTGGGAGTCCGTACCCCAGATGATGACTTTGTCTTGCTGTGCTGTTTCAGTTGTTAGGCCAGAAAGCAAGCCAGTGTCATCCGCCATCCTTCTATCCTCTGTCCGGATCTCATTGGCGTTGGCATCCCCTTCAGCCACCATGCCCCCCTGCGGGTTGTTGTTCCCTAACTCCCTCTCACCAAAATGCTCTCCTTGCTTGCTCATTTTGGAAACAGCTGAGTTTACAGCGCCCTCGAGAGCACTTCCAAGATCAATCACCCATTAAGAAAAAAGTCTGCCTACCCATCAAAGAGTCTTACTGGCACAGCATGAGCCTAGATTGGATCTTCACATTTCGTTTCCAGTAGTTACAAAGTCTAATATCATATCTAATTTGGAAGAAGGATCCTCATGACATCTTCTCCTTGTCCTGTGTAAAAACAAGAGATTACAAATTACAATGTCAAAACTATTGTCACATGCCCCAGATATTTAGCAGAACCCCTGTAGAAGACACAGAACCATTAGTGAAAAATCTTTTGCTTCCCCCTTTCTCTGAAGTGTATTTAATGCAATGTAACTGAATTCTATACTTAACTAGCAAAATAATAAACTCTGGAGTAAGTCAGATCCCTGTGAACACCTAATGTATTCTGGGCCCTGTAGAAAGTCCTCTTCTACATGCCCCTCCCCGCATCCACAGCTACTCATTCAAGCATCTTTTTGGGCCTTCCTCAGATGAGGGCCCTGGGTACTCAGTCCCCCCCACAATCCAACGCCCCTGGTAACACGAGTTCTCAGATTCTGTCTGATCCAGTCTCAGTAGCTAACCATGAATGTAGGATTGCAAAACCCCAAAACTAGAACCTTACTACTGGTTTGTTATTTGCAAAAAAGAATGTCTTCCCTGGCTGAAAGCTGAGCAGTCATACAAGGAGAATATCATACAGGCAGGCTTTTATGAATACATTATTTATCAAGCAAACCAGAGAGGAGAACAGACTGTAAGCAGGAGACCACTAACATTCTGACATTCCAATTATAACTACTACATTGATTCAAACTAGGAGTAACTACAGTTAAATAATGACCTTAGGCTAATTATCTACTTAATTGGCCTGTATAGGAAAACAGTGGATGAGCATACGAATTTGAAGTGTCCTATGAACAGTGCTTGGATTGATCCAAAAAGGTGGCAGTACCCTAATCCAGCAGTTGCAGAATTGGGCTGAAATATCATGACATGGGGCCGCTCCTCAGCCACAGCAGGAAACTCGGAGACTGGAGCGTAACAGCTTTGTTTCCCCAACTGAGACTTTTGCAACTTCACAAGCAGCCCAGAAGCATCCTGTGCACAGATTTAAAAAGATTTATCACCTTTTTTATTATAAATATCAGCCTTTTTAATAATACTGTTAATGACAATTAGAAGCAACGGTAGTTATGTGGACAATAACCAGAAGTGCAGCTACTCCATCTTTGTTTTGTAGCCAACAATATGAATTTCACTTTTGCTGGACAATATTGTCATTTATAAGTAATTGCATTGCATTTTATAGAGTGCTTTTCACAGATACAGTCAGTCAAGTACTTTGTGCTGATTTGTTTGTGGACACTAATGTCTCTACCTGCGTCTGTGACTAACAGACTAGATGTCTTCTGCTTCTGCTTCAGCCTTGCAGTGTAGTCTGAGATTGTCAAACAGATCATTTACATTCTGCCATTGTCTACTGTATGATCCCATGCATGCTCCCTTCGCTTCAATCACTGCTTGCTGTTACTTTGACTGCTGCAAATACATCGAATATGACCAAATCCAGAACACAAAGTAAAGAGAAACATGTCATTGTCTGAGATGAAAAGAATCAACTTTCTGATATTCCTGCAGAGGAGCTGGGTGGTCGTGGCATAATGACAGCATACTGCGCTGTGGGGCAACCAGGAGGCGGTTAAGTCGGTTTGCTACTACATTAGCAATGAATGGCTTCACATTAATACTGTTTACATGTAAGCATGTGTGTGACAGGCCGTCTCTTAACTCTGGTGCTGCTGGTGGGTTTGGAAGTTCTCCTTGCGAGGCCTTTCTGCCTGTATCTCCAAAACAGAATGCACTCGCCATTAAGTATCGCTAGACACCAGAAGTCATGAGGAACTTGTTGAACACCAAGTGATACTGAAGTGGAAGTGAAATGTGGAAAATATATCTATCTGTACCATGTGGGACTGACTGCCCTGCTGAGATCATGACAGGGGGATTTCTTGAGTTCTGTCAGACTGTCAAAATGAATGTAATGTTTTGGATAACATGGTCTGGCAGCTCACTTCTTATTATAAGAACTGTATTTAATAACTGGTGTGGGGGTATGGGAAGGTGGAGCGCAAGCCCATGTATAAAGGTTTACACCTTGATGCTGGGGTTCAACTCCAACCCACAGCCCTTTGTTGCTTTGCTTTAAGAATAAAGGCTTAAAAAGCCCCCAAAATGATGTAAAAAAGTAGAAATAATTGCTATAGAAACTCAATGATTATTAGCAGAAGGTGTGGTGTCTGATTAGGACTATAGTATACATTGGAAATATCCAGTGTTGCCCCATCTCTGCCGTTTCCCTTCATGTCTTTAGCCAAAAGCACATAATGCATGATGTCTGCAGTTGACCTATTTCCTGAGTGGCCTCTTATCCAGGAGAGAGAGACCTTTCCCAGATACTCAGAAGAACAATCTACACATTCAGCTCCCTTCTTTTAAAAGCTTTGCTATTATTCAGCTCTGGTTGTCAACTTCAGCTACATGTAGGTACCATATATTCACATTTAACAACTGAAAATTAAATTAAAAGTTAACAAACGCCTTTACACCTAAAGCAACACTAGAGAACCTTTCCCTCTTCGGTCCCCTGCAGGTTGGAAGTGGAGTTAACTGTTACATCACAATGTCCAGGTCAGACGATCCACTACCCCTGATCTGGCAAACTTGTGAAATATAATGTAATTGACATAGGGCTGCAACTAACAATTACTTTCATAATCGATTAAGGTGTTAAATATTTTCTTGATTAATTAGTTGTTTGGTCTATAGAATGTCAGAAAATGGAGAAAAATATGGGCCAGTGTTTCCCAAAAAGCCTAAGATGACGTCCTCAAATGTCTCGTTTCGTCCACAACTCAAAGACATTCAGTGTACTGTCCCAGAGGAGAGAAGAAAGTAGAACATATTCACATTTAAGATGCTGGAATCAAAGACGTTTTTTTACTTTTGTCTTAAAAAATGACTCAAACCGACTAATCGATTATCAAAATAGATTAATCATAACAGAAGTTATCGCAGGACACTCTGCAGGTAGAGTAGGTCTAGACACCAATACCTGTTCAGAACAGCTCGGGGTGAGAGCAGAGCTAAACTGGGGAATTCTCTTTGATTTACTAGTCCTTGTTAGACTCATCATCTGATTAGCATAACCCTGACTGACTGATCCACCACATCGCTTTGCTCCCAAATGATGCCCTAACAAATCCACTTGCACAGCAGGAAATAGCATCTCATTTCCCTTCTTATGAAAATCAATCTCTTGTGTCATATTAGTTCGCAGCATGCTCAGAACAAGGGGGGGGGGGGGGCAGCTATTGGTTACAAACCACATGCTGTGTTTTGAAACGCAAAGAGGGCCCAGAGACAGCAGTGTGTTGTTTAACGTGCACACCACACTAAATGCTGTCTCAGCACCTGCAGTGCAGGTTCCCTTACACCTGCCTCTGCCCAGGCCTCCCGATCAGGTCTCCCGTAGTACCGTACGGTTACCACATCACCCCACTAACTCCCTCTGGGTAACCCAGCCACCGATGCAGCTGTTACCATTCTTGCTAGTAGGATTCTGCCTGTCAAGAGATGACAGATTGGATAAATGAAGACTTGTTTCAGGAGAGAAGCTGCAATCTGGTAACAGGAGGGTTTCTCTGCAGGCAGCCATGACACTTCTCCATCCCTTCCATTGATTTACAACTCCCAGTCCCGGCAGTGCAGTCAGGTGTACACCACAGTAACAACAGTACTGAATGGCATTTGACACTCATACAAGACAATGGAAGATAAGATACATCAAGGATAAGGGGGGGGGGGGGGGGGGGGGGGGGGGGGGGGGGGGGGGGGGGGGGGGGGGCAAACACTCAGTCTTGGTGTGAAGGAGTGCTAGGTGATTTTCGTCATCACTTCCTGTACCACCTCTTTGGTATTTCCGCTGCCTAACATGGGCCTGCCAATATATCGGTTGGGCTCGGATTCTTTTACTGAACAATTAGTAAGTGAATTAAATATAAAAGGCGCCACTGACAAAGAATGATGGCTACATTTTAAAGTGCAGCTTACTACTGATATTTTCTTTCAACTAACATAAAATGTCAGTGTCTTTTATAATACGTCGCAGCCTTTCCCAGTTGATATCACATGACAAATAAATAAACGATATATTGTGCAGCCCTACTGTACAGTTGGATCATTCCCCCCCCTAAATGACATACCTGGTTGTTTTCCACTCACGGCTGCAACAGCTGATGATGCTCCTGCGGTGACACCATGATGGAGATTGAGGAAATGTATGCTTGATTCAACATCATGCTTCCCTGAGCATGTTCCCCCACCCCCCATTGTTCAGCATCCCAACCCGCCGCCACCTGCCTCCTGATCCCGTATGCAGCATGACGGCGAGACCTTGACTTTCATCACGGCCTCTAATGACATCTGTGCATCCTTGCGTGCCGGGCTTGTGTGAGTGTGTGCTCAGACCGGAGGTTTTTCTCTGTGCGGTTTTAGCAGAGCACAGATCAACGCTGTGTGTGTCCACCAAGCTTCACTTGGTGTCTAATCTGGAATGCTCATGAAATATTGAGGATGAATGAACATGAAGGCACCAGGCTCCCTCCCTTTTTAGTCCTTCAGCAGCCATGACTTTCTTTGTGTAGTCAAGCAAAGGTCAAGTAAGATCTTCTGTTGTTGTGAAATGAAAGTGTGTGCCTTTAAGGCCTCCAGGTAGAACCAGGTGTGCCAATGTTCTAAGTTTTCAAAGTTTTTTTTTACTTGAAAAGGCATATATTACTAGATTGATTTTTGGATTGGATTAATCAATATCAGAACCGTCAAAACAAAAACAAAAAATCGGTTTTAATCAGAGAATTGACGATTTTCACAACAGCCTACCTACAGGTGAAAGGTGAAGATACAACACACAGACTGGGAAGAAATGCACCATCCTATCATTTAATCTAGTCATATAACGTCAACACCTTTCATGTTACATTAGTATGATCAGCGATGCCTCTGCGGGGCTCAGTGCTGCACTGTCACACCTTACATAACGCAACAAAGATCAGGCCTTTGGATACCTGTGGCCCCCCCCCCACACACACACTATTACTGACGTTCATTCATTCATTCATTCAGCTCGCGCTGCCTTGTTCCTCAATTCCCAGCTTCTAAATATAAAGTGCATCCACACACATGATTCCCATACAGGAAGGGGGGGCAGACACTGGAAAACAAACATGACACACTGTAGAGGTGAAAGAACACACACGCACACACACACACATACACACACACACACACACAGGTGAGTCCACCTATAGCGAGGTTACCATTTTAAATCTCGACTATTTCCAACAGGAATTAGAATTTACATCCCTGAAAAAACATTCAGAAAATGAATTGAAAATATTGTTATTAATACACACCAGCACCAACAGGATGCGCAGTAGGCTATAGTCCCTCCAGCAGATGCAGCAGTGTCAGTCCATCCAACGATCAGTGGCGCTGATGGGAGAGGGAGAGGGGGAGAGGGAGAGGCGGAGAGAGGGAGAGAGGGAGAGGCGGAGAGAGACGGAGAGAGGGAGAGACGGAGAGAGGGAGAGAGGGAGAGA
>NC_048409.1:653233-682514 GCF_013103735.1 Etheostoma cragini | reverse complement strand
AGAAGAGGCTCAACGCCCATGCAAACCTGGGATCCAGTCGCCCCCTGCAGGTGAAGTCCTCAATCTATTTTTTTCTCTTCATCAAACATTTAGAGCTCCACACAAACACACAGCAGCATCCCACCGTGTACACGGTAAAGTGAATACACAAAGACATGAACTATGGTTTCATGTATCCAAATACTCACTTCCCTCTAGATAACAGCTTTTTTGTTCCACTATTCTATTCATATTTCTGTTATAGCCACACAATCCAAATACATAGCCTACTTAATCATCTTTTCTTAAACAATGTTTGTATTGAGTTTTCATTGCATTTCCATCTTCTTACACCCCCCGTCCTGTCCCAGCCCACATCAACTCTTCATTTTGTCATTATTTATAAATATAAAAAATATTACACATTTGAAACAGTGAAAAATCTGGAAAATACCATACCACTAGACCTGCAAAGATTTCATCGAGTAGTGTCACTAGAGCCCAAAACCGCTCAACCAAAAAATGAGAATATAATCAACAGATTAATCGACAGTGGAAAAAACCTTTAGTTGCAGACACACACACACACACACACACACACGCTGTGTCAGGCAACGCATGTGTCACATGCTGCTGGGATGCCTCATCTATTTTAGAAAATCTAATAAAAATCATATACAAACTCCGTGGCTTTAACTTCAAACATTATTTATTTACAGCACAAACCGAAACCAATAGGAAGACAGCAGCAGTGCATGCTGGGCCGCCGCCCTTCACCACTCTGACACACTGTAAACTTATTTAGCAGTACTAGAAAAGCTACATCTTTTATTCCCCAAAAAGTTTTAAAATAGTGCAGCATGAACACGTGTACATAAAACAGACAGTGTCAAGGACAAACATGTTAAGGATTCATGGTTTCATTTGCAAACATGAAGCCTCACATGACTTTCACAGGAGCTACAGCGTCCAATAACAAAAGGCTAAAGCAATGTCAGTGAAACAAGGGCTGAAAGCATCAACTCCAACTCAAAAGGCATGATGTTCACCCAAAGAGTGACTCCGGACTACTTTCTGCTTTCAAACTAATAGATTCCATCTATTTCTGGTTAACAGCAACACTTTACATAATGACTGTAACAAAAGGACTGTGAGGATTACAGACAGGTGTAACATGGCCAGGAGCTTTAAAGCAAAAAGCTAAACTGTCTTTACAATAACAAAACCAGACGTGACAAGTTGGACATTGGCACTTGATGATGCGTGTAATGTTATCAAAACGTATTTGTGATAATGTCCCACTCATTCAAACGTCTCCAAGTTTAAAGTTTAGTCTGGTTATGGATGGAAATCAGTAACCATCATGAAACAAGTACAAAACACAGAGTTCTATTTACAGAGCTGCATCTAGTATTAATATTGAGGTGGCAGGAGCTCAGACTGTAGTTGGGTTGGGAACTGGAGGCTGGTTCAAGTCCCCGTACGGACCAAAGTCTGAAAGTGGACTGGTAGCCTAAGAGGTGCCGGTTCACCTTCTGGGCACTGGCAGTGGGCTCTTGAGCAAGGCGCCGAACCCCTAACTGCTCGGGGCGCCTGTCCATCGACAGGTGCCGCCCCCTCCCGCCGGCTCGAAGAGATGTTTACCCTTGTGAACTTTCAGACTTTGGTGAACACACACCGTTTGAGATGCCGCGTTCAGGTTTTAGCTGCCCTGGGAATCTGCACACTGTCGCAATCAGCCCTCCTTTCTTTAATCCTCCCATCCTGCCTGGCAGGCAGAGGCACTGGCACATGGATTACTGCCGAGTATAAAGTATTAATGTATCACTATGGAAACCGGGAGGTGCTCAATGTCACCGATTGATTGTTCTTCATCTCATTCAGACGTATGTAAACTAAAACGTGAAAATGGTCTGCTAAGGTGAAAGGTCTCTGATATATTATTAATTAATAATATTCATATATTATATAATATGCTTTTCAAATCCAAAGTGTCCATTAATTAAATCCAAAGTGTACATTATTTACAGAATTGAACTTTGTTCAGCAATTCAAGCTGACAATAAAGCGATATCTCTATAAAGGTGGAATTCCTTTGGGGAAAAAGGCACTTTAAAAATACATCCTCCAAAGTATCTGAGAAATCATTTCACATTAGCAGCTTTTTTTCTTTGGCTAGATAACAAAGTTCCCTAAAGGAGACAGCACTGGTGTGTTCGATCTCTGTGAAGAAACCATCAATCGTTTAGAAGATGAACGTATGAATACTGATGAACACTGATCACAGAGCACCTATTCAGAGCCCAGAGCTGCATTCTCAGTTATACTGTTAATGTAAAACACAGGTACGGAGTTGAACTTTCTACACAGGATATGGTCTCAGGAGCAAAATATAAAATAATATCCACGTGCAAAGTTGTGCCTTTGAGGTAAACGTACGACACAAAAAGGAATCAGATATACAGTGAACTTGTCAGCTGAGTTTTAGAAGTATTATTTGCTGATTGTCTGAATTAACGGGGCTGTACTCAAAAACGAGAATGAAGCAGTCAACAATGATGGCGTCCTGGCCAGAGAGTGACGTCACACTCCCTGTGTGTGTGTTGGAATCCAGGCTTCGCTGGTTTTCCGCAGGGATAGCTGGTCCGGCTGCGCGTGCATGAGAGTGCACGTGAGGGCACGTACGTACCTTGTGCGGACCCCGAGGGCCGTGACAAAGCATCAGTATTTGACAAGTCCCTGGCAGTCCCAGACCAGTATTCTTCTAATTAATGAATGTGTGAAATAAAGGATTTAAAAAGAAATCTCCCAAGGGATGTGGACACAGTAGCGGGCACTGTGCCTCCTAATGCACATATATGCTGCGGACGAAGGAACCAAAAGGATCTTTAAAAATAGACATACGTACACCCGATACCTTAAAAAACTTTGTTTAAAACAACTTGTGCTTTGCCTTTGGCTGCTAGAATTAAAAAAACATAGAAAAATATCACTGAAATGAAATATTGGTTTTAAGATGTATCCAAACTATCTTTTTAAAGTGTGTTTGCCTAGCTTTACATCTAATTACCCTTTCTACTTTCATTCAAAGTTGTGTCTGGAAAAAGGAAACACGTCAACGCTCTGATTGGAGGGTAAGTGTCTCCGTACGTCTCCTGGACCTGCAGCTATTTCAGAGAGTTTAACAGAACAGAAATAGAGAGGATTAGTGAACCTCCCGTTTCCTCAGGAGTCTTCCTCGTCCTCTTCCTCGTCCTCTCTGGTGGCGTTCTGTGTGTCGTGTAGGAAGGCTTCCTTCTCCGTGGTCATGGGCTCTCCCTTTATCGTGCAGGTTGGCGTGGTCAACACTGCCTCTGCACTGTGGCGAATACCATAGCCAAAGTAGATACAGAAACCTACAAATGGTGCAGAAAAAATGTGGCAAAGACATTAATTCATTAATTCAAGTGCAGCAGAGATAACATTTGATATTTGTGGCCAAAAATCCAAAGTACCTAAGACCATCCAGATGGCAAAGCGCATCCAGGTTCCTCTGTCGAGCTGCATCATCAGATAGACGTTGATGAACATACTAGTGACTGGGACAAAGGGCAGCAGTGGAACCTGGGAGGACAGAGTGCACGTGGTTAACATTTCAAAGAAAAGAGGCACTCAGAGGCATGGAGTAACATTGATAGTATGAATAATGGCTGAGTGCAAAATGTTTCAGGGAAAACAACACTGACAGCGAAGCAATGTCGTTGTTTCTGTTTGCGTTTATGATATAAAGTCTAATAGACTGACGTGAACAAGATCTTTGAAACTGGTCTAGTATGGAGCGAGAACGCAGTGACCGGCTGGCGCCAACCCAGCTGCTGTGTAACCCAACGGGGCAAGGGTGCACCCTCGCTTTTTCCCTTCTATGCATGTAGATTTGAATTATTTTAAGATTATTTTGGGGCTTTTCCCTTTATTAAAAGCCGGTGCAGGACTCAGTCAATATGGGGTGAACGCTCTTACTGGGGGGGCTGAGGTCGCCTCGAAGTAGATTTTAACTAGGAACCTTTTTTTGACAGGACAGCTGAAGATATGAAAAGGGAAAGAGAGGGGGGGGGAGAACATGCAGAAAAGGACCGCAGCTTGGGGTCGAACCCGGGCCCGCTGCGTCGAGGAGTAAACCTCCAAATATGGGCGCCTGATCTATCAACTTAGCTAACCGGCCCCCCGCCGGTTCCCCAGTTTCCTCCCATTCTGACGATGTCATCCTGTCGTCCTGTGTTGACTGGAGGAGAAAGCTCTCTGGTGAAATTCACAGCCTACCTTGAAGGCAAGCTTGGCCTTGCTCTGCGGCTGTCTCCACACAACAAAGGTGACCATCAGACACACGGCCATGAGAACACAGAGGACAGACAGCGACCAGGCGGCCAGCCCTCCCTGGACCGCTACCACACTGAAGACACACACCAAAACACCTGGAGGGAAGACGAAAAGAGCAAGGAGAGGTGATCAGATGATGGCCTGTGTCAGTTTTTCTCAGAGCTCTGTACAGCCCCAGTCACACACGCACTGCAGACATGAACAATTAAGAGGTGATGTCCTGATGAGTTGGATCAGAACTCAAAAGGTGTGCACCCTGCCAGCTCTCTCTCTCTCAGTAAGTGTACGGAGTCACAGCAAGCTTGTAGGCGTGCTAATGACGCTTAATGACAACCAAAAGAAAACAAACATCCCAGGGTAAGGGAGAAAGGTGATTTACATAAAAAGGCAACTGAAATTTCTAGAGAGATTCAGGAACTTCTATCAGTAAGGCACGCGTCAAAATTGAGCAATGGTAAGCAACTCAGTTGTTCATGACCTAATTCTGAACGGCTCTGTGACGCAGTGTGATCCGCGCCACGCTCTAAACCAGATGGAGTTCTTCCAGTTAGTGAGAGCGCATCCGACACAGACAATCACCTGTTGTGTGCTGCATGTCTGGAAACTTCAGACAATGTCCGCACCGGATTCCTCGGACATTCTCCGGAGTTCACACGTGATAACGGTGTGTCACCACTCACCAAGTATGCTGGTGCATATGTTGACGGCGAACCCAGAGAGGGGGGACGGATCTGTGTTGGAAGGGGTAAGTAGATTCTTGAAGGTGAAGCGATCCTCTGGCTGTGGTAGTATGTCAGTGTTCCCATCGTTATAAGACTCATAATCCTGAGTGCTGGCCATCTCGTAGGCCACACTGGGCTGTTCAGGCTGGTACCTTCAGACGGCAAAACAGTCAAAACCTTTGTCAATTTACACATCACAAGATTTTATGTTCCTAACGAAGTTTGAAAACACGCTGTATCACAGTCATCAGGAACAGATATTTCTCTTCAGTCAATATGCTACAAGTGATTAGGATGATTTACTACTTTAATCCAATATGCATTAAAGACATTACATATGTTTGAAAAAATGTCAGTAGCTATTCTCGGCCTCTCATCCAAAGATCAAACTGTCCTGCATTTGAAGACTGCATGTTTTATTTCATGAGGCAGATTAGATCATCTGGATCATCCAGTATCAAAAGAAAAGGGAAGCTGTGAGCCACGGTGCAGATATGTTGTTATTCAGATTGGCCAATCATCTAGCAAGAGAGACGGGGGTTACCTGAGGACCAGCACGCAGGCAGCCACCAGAGTATAGGCCAGCAAAGTGCCGATGGACATGAGGTCAACCAGGTCCTTCAAGTCAAACAGGAAGGCCATCACAGCTGCATGCCACACGGGAAAAACACAACGTCAGCTCAATGATAGATTTCTACATACTAATCCAAAAGGTTAAAAAAAAGAGACTTTAGAGGAGGAGGAGGATAAGGAAGATGCAGAGATTTTAAACTTTAAAGAATTTGTTTGGGAACTCTGGCTGCACGCAAGACCACAACGGCAGCCAATTTCCAACCAGCACCCTGATTAACAACGCAGGGTGCTGTACGCAGTTAGTAGGTTTCTGTCAGGACCTCACCTGAAACAACACCAGATGTTACTGTAGCTGTTAGGGGGGTTTTGGTTCGTGGGCTGATGCTGGCCAAACATTTGAAGAGCAAGCCATCTTCTGCCATGGCCCAGATCACTCTGGGCATTGGGAACATGGAGCCTAGCAGACTAGTACGGGAGAGAGAGAAAAAGCATGGCGTGCAAGTGAATGCACAGTGAGACAATAGAACAGGGGACTGTTGGAACAGTGTTGGAAGCACACATCTGTCACAAATGGATTTAGATTTCCCACAACTGGAACTGAGGGGCCCAAACCATGGAAACAGCCCCAGACCAAGACAGGGGCGTCTAGATACTAGGTGACAGTGCTGGGCAATTTATCAAAATTATACTGATATCGATATAAGAGACTAGATATCATTGTAAATTTTAGATATCGTAACATCCTGATATGACACAAGTGTTGTCTGCTCCTGGTTTTAAAGGCTGCGTTACAGTAGAGTCATTTTCTGAACACACCAGACTGTTGCCTTTACCCACATAGTTATTATATCAACATAACTAATGATGGATTATCAAGTATCACTGTGAAAGCAACAATAGTCAACCCTAAATATCACCACAATATCGATATTAAGGTATTTGGTCAAAATACCGTGACATTTGATTTTACTCAAATTGCCCCGTTCTACTATAGTTATATATCACAACCTGTTTTTGAACCACAATATGATATTTGCCGATATCACAAAGTCTGCCACACTGCGATTTTTATTTGATTCAATTCTGTGGCCTGCGTTTGATACGAGTCGATATCAGAAGCTTATTTAACACAATCCGTTACATTTAAATCAACTCGCAAAAAGAAACTAAAATATGAGTTGAGAATGTTATCACGGAGCGCTTTCAGACATATTAATCTAATAAACACAATGTTCTTTTTAATGAGAAGATGATACGTGATGATACGTGGCCCGTTTTTACCTCTGAAGATACAGAATCAGGACTTCAAAATGACTTGCTTACTCCTTCCCTTTGACCGTGTTATCTCTGGCTCACTGTGATGTAGTTTTCATTGTGCCAAACTTTTCAATAAAAATATCGAAAAAAAAGAAAAGATGATGATATGTATCGGTGTGTATTCAACACACACTTCAGTAAGTAACAGAACCCCACCCCCCCACCATGATGATTGTCTTTTTTTCCGAGCACCCGCTGTGTCACTTCAAGGACCCCTGGGGGTGCGCGTACCCTGGTCTGAGAACCGATGGTTTAGGGGCACCTTTAAGTAAGTAAAGTAACATGGATCATGCACTAGTTTCAAACCGAAGGTCCTTTAAAGGAATTAACACAAAATGTACTCTCTGTGGATCAACTCCAAAATCATCGTCTGGCAAATACATGAGCGTTTTAAACACTACGACTAGTTTACCGTAAAGGTCCAGTGTGTGATGTTTTTATCAAGATCTTTTCTTTTTCACCACTACAAAATGGATTTATTTGATTGGGACGATACACATTAATCAACATTTCAGTGAATGCCAGTCAGCTAATATTCAACTGTAGTCCTAGTTACCCAGCATGCATGTCTTTAGGGTGGGAGGAAACCGGAGCACCCGGAGGAAACCCACGCAGAACCCGTAACGACCTGGATTCGAACCCACAACCTTCTTGCTGTGAAGCAGAAGTGCTAACCAGAAAAAGGAAATTGAAAAGAGCTTTTTTTTGAAGCGTGAAGGCCACCGTAGCTGTAATACGTTCTTTGACCTGCATGGCGCGAGAAAGTTGATGGCGATATATGATCTCTACGCTAAAGAAATTCCTACACATTGGACCTTTAAGTCCTGAATTAAACAAAAAAGATTTCTTTTACATTCTATCTTCAGTGTACTGGACGTGAAGCATGCAGACATTTCCAAGTCCTCCACACCTCCTCATGCTGAGCAGCAGCAGGACAGCAGGAGAGTCTTACCTGGTCGACAGGGCACATAAAGATCCAATGGCCACAGCGTACGTGGCTCCCTCCCAGCCCACATACTTAAAGGCCACTGGCAGGGGGCTGTTCTTATCCAGCAAGTAGTAAGGCATCATCATAGTGAGGGCTGCGGACACGCCGAAGTAAGCCACAAAACAGATGAGGAGGGAGGCCACGATCCCGATGGGAATGGCCCTCTGAGGGTTCTTCACTTCTTCTCCTAGGGTGGGAGACATGTGAGAGGGAGAGGGGCCACCAGGTGATGCTTATCAAAGTGATGCACTTCCTCTCACCTGTAGTGGCGATGCAGTCAAAGCCTACGAAGGCATAAAAACAGGTGGCGGCACCAGAGAGGACTCCGCTCAGGCCAAAAGGCATGAAGCCGCCGTCCCCGAGACTTTCTTCTGAAGGTAAGGAGCCAGACATACTGGAAGGAAAAAGGAGAATATTGCTTAACAAGTAGGACTGGGCGATATGTCGATAATTTATCAATCGTGATATGAGACTAGATATTTGATTTTCTTCATATCGCCCAGCCCCACACACAAGTTTATCGTTAGGCACATTGGTCATTCTGGGATTAAGCTCTTCGTGTCACCCACTTAAGGCTGGAGTTGTGGGTGCCGTTGAGGATTTCTTCAGGGTTCAAGTTCCAGTTTTTCAGGTTTCCTTTGACGAAGCCAGAGATGGTCATGAAAAGCAGCACCAGCACATTGATGCAGGTGAACACTTTATTTACCATCGCTGACTCCTTCACTCCAAACGCGAGCAGTCCTGAAGATGAAAAAAGACAACGTGAGAGATGATGTCAAAAAGAAAAAAAGAGATAGAACATATAGAGAGAGAGAGAGAGAGAGAGAGAGAGAGAGAGAGAGAGAGAGAGAGAGAGAGATATCGGAGCTGCTCCTCACCTGTCAGAATTATTATGATGAAGACAGCGAAGATGTCTGGATACTCGGCCAGGAGGCCCGGGGCCTTCATGGTCATGTAGCGTCTGCAGAAAACTTCAATGTGCTGTCCAATCAGCTCGTCAAAGGTTGCGCTCCACGCTCTCGCCACACTCGAAGTTCCTGAGTGGAGGGAAGTATTCATGGAAACTCAACAATATCTGGCCGATACGGAGAACATACATCACAATATTCTTGACCAGATAGATCAATATTGAGACGATATCGTGGGGTTGTCTATTGGCGCTTCCACAAAATATTAACACTATGAGATTTTTGATTAATAATCATCAATATGATGACTAAAGTGGGTTAAGGCAGGGTTTTCCTGCACAAAGCAATTTTTGTCACCGCTTAAAAGAGGTTTGAGCCATCTCCAAAGGAAAATCCCCAGCAGCAAAATGAGAACAACTGAGAATAAAAATAACAATTCCAACCTTCCAAACGTGTTTAAGAGCAATTTACTAAACAACTGTTGAACAAGAAGAACATAAACTTTAATATGAGAGCTAATCTGAGTTTTATCTCCAGAGTCAGCCTCTCCAGGACTCTCCTGTTGATTTAGTTAATATAAAGATTGTTTTTTTTAACAGTTTTTTTTATTGGGGTTAAATTTACTCAAGCATAATGTACATTTGTTTATTAAAGTGTCAGAAATATTAGCACAATCCATGCATTTCTGTGAAATAAGGTAACAAAATGTAGGCAATATCTAGCCTCATCTATCAATGACGTTCAATCTACAACCGGTGTGCAGTGTGGCCGGGTTGGGTTAGCTCCTGGGTTAGCGTCTCTGGGTTAACCCTAACCCAGAGACGCGTCTGTAAACTGGAGGGGCCGAACGGGGCCAACTCCTTCCCTTTCTTATTTAAAGTGTCTTACCGATAACATAGGAGAGGATGAGGTTCCAGCCTGTGATGAAGGCCCACAGCTCCCCAACCGTCACATAGCTGTAGAGGTAGGCCGAGCCAGTTTTGGGGACGCGGGCTCCGAACTCGGCGTAGCACAGTCCGGCCAGGACCGAGGCCAGGGCAGCTATGAGGAACGAGAGGACGATGGCAGGTCCGGCGCTGTCCCGGGCCACGGCGCCGGCGAGCACGTACACGCCGGCGCCCAGCGTGCTGCCCACGCCCAGGGCCACCAGGTCAAACGTGTTGAGGCATCGAGACAGGCGCGAGTCGTCCGCGTTGCAGTCCACAACCTTCACCCGGAGGAGCTGCTTCCCAACGCCCTTCAACGTGGCCAGAATCATCGCAGCTGGCGCCAAAAGCTCCACGCAGGAGGAGATCTCTGCGGACACGACAGGAACGGCAGAGTGATTCAGTGAAACAGGGAAAAGACCTGGTCCTGGACCTGGTGCTGGCCCAGTGCCTGTCTTCCCGTTGGCTTTAAACTTGTTGTCCTGCTGGGTTTTTAACGTTTTTGTTCCCTTTTTGAATGCTTCCCCCCCCCCTACCATTCTTAATTAAACCACTGATACAAATTATTTACACACTTATTCATAGAATTCATGTTCATTAACATTACTCATATGACATAATTTCTAGAGGTGAAAAAGAGAACATTACTATTTGTGGTAAAGCAGAAATTATGATTTATTTTGAGAAGTATTTCAAATCAGGATGATGAGTGGATCACACACTGGTGTGTCAAAGTTTAGTCGAGTTCTGTGTTGAAACCATTTACAAAAATGAAATGCTATGAAACTGAATAAAAGACCCAACATTCAATGAAAGTACACACACACACACACACACACACACACACACACACACGCGAGGACATACTAATAGCTTACAACATACAGTAATATTAGCATTAACTAGAAAGCAATATTATGAGACCCAAAAGGTTTCATCTTAATACAATGTCAAACTACTGAAAATACACTACACATTTAAATTTGAAGATCCAAATGCTGCTCACTCTCATTTTGTTGTCCTTCATATTGTTTGTTGAAAATGACTTGAGCGAAGAATTAATTTGCATACTAACATTGGACATCAAATCAAATTGTTATGGTCTAGCACAGCATCTGATTGGACACACACTCCAAACTGTAGATGAACAATATCTCCTTCAGAAACTGCAATATCAGTCATTTATTACCACACTACAACGTCAGCAGTAATGGACACTTTTTAGATCTCACGTTGTCTGATTTTAACTAAAGAGAAAAACAAATGCTCAGCTTAACCATGAAGCTGCCCGATGTTTTAGATATCAATCCATCTATCTATCTATCTATCTATCTATCTATCTATCTATCTATCTATCTATCTATCTATCTGTGCAGGACAGAAGCTTCTTCTGAACACAGCAGAGCAGAGAGGGAGGTAAACATCTGCAGACAAGTACTCACTTTCACAGCGCAGTGCAAAACAGGTTCTTCTTCCTTTACTGATCTCCACGTTCTACAGTAAATCCAGTCCACCACCGTGTCCAGAGTGCCGCTGTAGACTCAGTCCCAATCAGCTGAGGATGAATGGAGCGGAGAGAGAGATAAGGACATGTGACAAAGACGCCTCTTAGTGCACCAAATCATTCATAGAACAGAGACGCTTCACGTGGCCCCGGGGTCTGAAGACGCCCGGACCAGCTGCAGCGACAGTCATCTCCGTCCAGGGCAAGGCCGAGTCCCCCTGCAGGCTCTACCCATTCAAGTCCAGTGATGAGCTCTAGACAAATGGCCCCCCTTTCAGATTACTCTACATTCTCACAGAAGAACTACCTTCTCACAGAAGAAATACCCTCAAGTCACATAAAAACTAAATATATGAGAAGGAAATATATCTGTTATTCAATATTCTTGACCGAACACCTCGGTGTCGATGCTGGGACGATACTGTCTGGTTGACTGTTGGCGCTTTAACAAAATGGGATTTACACAATGAGATTTTTGATAAATATTCTCCAGAAATGATTTAATGACTTAGGGGGTAAAGGTAATAGAAGAGCTAGAACAGTCTGGTAAATGACATCACTTTACTGTAACACCAGGTAAAGATAACACTTACCTTATTACCATATTAGGATATATCCCAAATCTAAGACGATATCTAGTCTCCTATTGCGATATCGATACATCAATATATTGCCCAGCCCTAATGTATGTGCAATTGTTCATAAGTTCAAATCATATTTCCCTAAGTGGACAATAAATTAGATCATATAAAGAATATGGTACCAATCCTGTGCTCTGTGACCACGCAGGCGCACAGAGGAGAACATCCACTACGTCCCGTATCAGGACGGTGGGACGCGTGTGGAACATTCTTCCAGTAGAGAGGTGTTAGTTCAAGGACTAAACGAGACAACATCCGACCAGCTTTTAGCTTTTTGTGTCGAGGTTCTGATGACCTGAACAGATGGAGCCAGACATCTCATGGGCCTGGATTAGGCCAACATGCAGAGGCCAAACAACGCTGGATCATGTACATAAAGGCTGAAAAACCGCCTCTGTAAACTAATGGTCATCTCTCGCATCAGTCAAATATGTAAAGAGGAGCAGAGCATGAATGGCTACATTGTTATGTGTTGCACAAGCGACAACATTAAAACAACATTGCAGGGCGGGCAAAAAGGGGGGGTGAGAGCAGCCAGTGACTCAGAGGTGCAGCAGGGACACGATGGGACATGCAGTGGCTGCCTAAACAAGGAGAGCCCTGCCCACTCCACAGCCAATCAGGGAAGACAACACCTGGCATGAGACAGGGATCACGTGGGGGAATTTGGAGTAGTAGTCAGTCACATGCCCTTCAACATGTGAGGCTAAATACTTTGGATTTTTCCAAACGTCTCTTATGTTACACGGAGAACACAGCAACATCACAACAACTCATCAAACTACACTTATATAAAAATAAATAAATAAAGCAGCAATACCAGGTTATAGGTACTTTAAAGTATTGTAAAATGTTCTGTGGGGCTATAAAAAATGACATTTCCATCTTTTTCTCATTCATGTAAAATTCTTTAAGATTGCATTCCATCGTCCAAATTGAGTTGATGTGCACTCAGCCAGGCATTAACACTGGGACAGTATTCATTAATAGAGTATTAATTAATACTGGAAGAGTAAATCTGTGTGGCAGACACCTGCAGAACCACCTGTGTCTGGAAAAACACATTCTCTAAAGATGCGAGTATGCAGCGTGATTACTCTCACTTCAATAAGCTGCCGACTGTCTTTATTAACAATTTTTCCTGCATACATTTTAAAAGATGGGGACAGCAGAGAGCCAGTTCCGAGCCCTGATGTCCCGCATGGCAGGTGTAATGTATTTAACAGCACTCCAGGATGCCCTGATGGTGTAATCCAGGATGGAGCAAACAAAGAGCATGAGACCAAACACCAGACAGCTTACACAGGCCAAACAAACCTTCCTTTCCGGGGCCTTGGTGACATCTCTGGGGCCACACTGACCTTGTAACAAAACCCAGCTGTCAGAAGAAAACACAACGCTTTTAATCTCTGAGTCTCGGATCCTCTTCAACATTACACATATCACATGAAACGGGGGTAACCTTAGTCTGGAAGCACTGCCAGAGGCACGGGACACGGACATGGACACGGACATGGACACGGAAAACTGCTCCCAAAAACTGATAAGATACAATCACACTGCCTATTTAAAATGCTCTGGTGATTGATAATAAGACTGATATGTAAACAGCTACAGTTCTGCACTACAGTAGGACTGGGCAATATGTCCATATTACACTGGGATATGAGACCAGATGGATATCATCTTACTTTTGGACATTATAACATGGGACAGGTGTTGTCTTTTTCTGGATTTAAAGGGACACACCGACTTTCTGTGTGACGCCCCCAGCATTAGCTTAGCTTAGCACCGACGCTGCAGGTAGGCTAACTGGTTCCAGCTCCCTGCTGCTCCCAGTAAGTAACACCACTGTATCGGCGCCTCCAAATACAAAACTTATGCCGCGATACAACATATTGCAATATTCTGCGATTTCTAACCTTTTTTCCAACTTCTAAATTATCCTAATTTAAAATGAAGTCCCTAAAAGGAAACTTTGTCGACATCTGTTTCATCTGAAGAAACATCTCTGTTTGTTCATATCACTTCAATGTTATTATTGCAGAATGGGAAAACCTTAATAACACATACATAATATACAATAACAGATCCATACTTTGAGCCTGTGTATTAATACTGTATTACCACGGCAAATACCACGATACTATGCTGTATTGACCCCCCCCACCCCCCCATTGCCATTATGGACTGGAGGAATGATTACAGCGACCAATGACATATGGTAGTAGTCTATGCTGCAGTTTGCAGAGTGGGAAAACCCCAATAATGTTATTTAAAACACGAATGAATCAAACATATGGCAATACATTCTGAAATGATCCATATCTCTTCTTCACTATTATAATGTTGCACATGAGCAGTGGACTGCTAAACTGATGGTTAGGATGCTAACAGATGATCCAGAAGCCAGTTCACTCTTTAAATACCACATGCAGGTGAACAGAACAGCCTCACGTGGGCCTGACACGTCTTCGTTTTCTACCCACATTAATATTTCCATCATTTTTCATCTCGCAGCTTTGTTATTAAGCCATAGAAAAGTTGGTAGCATAGTGTGTGTGTGTTGGGCCGCACAGCAGCACTGGGTGGAAACTCGCTATAAAAGGCAATGTTTCTGCTCTCTCACACACACACACACACACACACACACACACACACACACACACACACACACACACACACACACACACACACACACACACACATTTATAATAGCCTAGTGAAGATATTTGCTAGTCTGCAGCTATGAAGCAGACCAGTGTCCAGTAGTGTCCTGAAATGCTCTCAGGTTATGTTGCATCAGCCGTTTGGTTCCTCCCTCCCTTCCTCCCTCCCTTCCCTCCTCCCTTCCTTCCTTCCTTCCTCCCTTCCTTCCTCCCTCCCCCAGATCCACGTGCACTGCTTCCTTATGGACTGGCCTCCCGTTCCCGTCTCCAGGATACACACATGGCTGGGGAGCTAGCTGTGGCTAGCAGCCGCCCCCCCCCCCAGACAGGGTGTAGCTTCCCTCCGTCCTACACCCGTCTGCAGCCGACCCACGTGACAACCGTTCACCAGAACTGGAACTGTCCCTGAGACGAACTTTAAACGTCTTACCTTCGTTAGGAAGACGCCAGTCCCAGTTTGACCTGAACCCTCTGACAGATGGTCTGGTGGGCCGGACACACACACACACACACACACACACACACACACACACAAGGACAGAAAAACATCCACACGTACATCCACACATCCACACGCGCGTATACGGAGGACTGGCGACGGTGGGAGGTCACCGAGCTGTCTGTGGCTCCACCCGAATGATCGAGGATCAGACTGGAGGGTTCTCTTTCTGCAGACACCGCCTGCAGCCACCTGATGGCGCTCTTTACCAGTTGATGGCCCTCCGGGGCTCCCGTGCTTCTCGTTGCGGCGTCCTGGTCCTGGACGCTGACCACACAGCAGCACGCCCTGCTGCCAGTGCCCGAGATGGGCCAGTACTCCCCAGGACGGAGTACGGGGACCCGATGTTGGGATTTTTCCATTTATTTAGTTATTAATCCTGTTATTAGTAGGATGCTATTTCAGAGGACAGGATTGAATGAAGTGTCCTTCATGAGAGAAAAGCTTGATAGATGTGTTTGAAGACACTGGTTTACTGCAGTTAAAAGAGAAGTGAGAGGATGAGAATTGGAGAAAGCCAAAACTTTGAGCCATAGTTTGGTATTGAGAAATATGTGAAAGGATGTGTGTGTGTTTAGTTCTGGTCTGGTGTAGGCCTACTCCCTCTCTGTGGGCCTATTAAAACAGGACACACAGTCTTTTATCTGATCTCAATAAAATTGAAAATGATGTGCATTTCCATACTATCAGGATTTAGGATTTCAACAAGGTTGAAGTAAAAGAGATGAGGCGGGATATAGATCTGTTAGTTTGGTTGTTTGAACATAAAACCTTTTTATTTGAAGACATTTTAGAACATCCTTTATTTAGATATACTACATGTATCCCATACACATGCGATGATTTGGGGTACTGGTACCTTGTATCCGAGTGCATGTGTGTTGTCATCCTTCCCTGCTGCTCCTCTTCCTCCCGTGGATGCATACAGCAGTGGGGTGAGCACAGGATGCTTCTGGGCTGCTTGTGAAGTTGCAAAAGTCTCAGTGGGGGAAACAAAGCTGTTACGCTCCAGTCTCCGAGTTTCCTGCTGTGGCTGAGGAGTGGCCCCATGTCCTGATCCTCTTATTTCAGCCCCATTCTTGATACATAGGCCTAAAATCTACACCAGGATTTGGGATTATCAATGCAAGGGATCCTTACAGACTGCTAAGCATACAAAAAGGAAGCCACCCCAGTCATGTCTAAGCTCCATTCAGCCAGGATGGAGAGATTCCTTCTAACCAGATCAGTGAGTTTTAGGCCCTGCTGAAACTGCTGCAGAGGTTGCTGAGATAGATCGGTTGGGTACTGGGGCTGCCTCATGACTCCCTTGTTTGCTTGGATGATAACTGCTACATGTATCAAAGCTTGCTAAGATATAATTGGTAAGAGAAGTGCTGTATATGCTGCCTTATCTGACATTTCTAGATTTATGGTTGACTGCTGCTCACCCTGTGGACCAATTGCGGATCGCCTTGATAAATGGAAGCCAGAGCTCTAAGGTGATTTTGAAGTAATGCAGTTCCTGTGGGACTCGGAGACGGAAGTAATTCATAAGAAATACTTGCACGCTCCCCTTCGCCAAATATTTGTTGGATCATTTCTGGTGGATCCCCCCCCCCCCCCCCCCCCCCCCCCCCCCCCCCCCCCCCCCCCCACTGAACTTATCTGTGGATTTGAATGCAGTTTCTGCTTCTGTTTCCCAGCCCTGGTTCTCAGGAGCGTGAGTACTGGTTTTTATTCAAGCTGTTTAATGAGGACTGAACAGACATGCTCTACCAGGAGAATGCATTCAATCAACTCGTACAATAGAAAACAAGTGTCACTTTGGGTCCTGAAAATCTCCACTGGAACCAGTCACTGCCAGTGTGCTTAAAGATGAAAACCCGGTCTCGTCTCCTCTCCCTGATTCAGGCACCGATGATCTTTACAATCACAGCAATCACAATAAAAGTCAAGATTCACATCAGTTGACCCAGCAGGAACAAGTATTCCTTTTTTTTTAGCGTTTGGTAGAAATACTCCAATGACAAGGTTGACATCATTTTCATCTTCACGCTTTCAACAAAGAGACAGCTCGGTCGCAAGGATTGCTTATAGCACACCCAGGAAAGGAAAAGACAGACACCACAAAACCTCCTCAACTACAGTAGTCCCAGTTTGGGCCTCTCATGTAACACATTTACATTCAAGTCACAGAGATAAGCATCCTTTTATTTCAGAAAGAAAGAAATAATATATAGCCTACCTGGTGATTTTTGAAAAAACAGAATCCTCAAATATTACACACCAGAAAGAAGACTTTTAACCTGAGAAACAGTTTCCCAATCCAAATACATCTGTTCATGCTCAATTTCTATGACATGTTATCAGTCATATTTGTCTATATTGGATTATTTGAATGTTGCAGCTCATACCCCGTCATTCATTTCTTCATGATAGTACTTGTGTTACACCCTTTTCATGTTGCTGACACTAAAACTAAAACGTTGACACAATCACGGCTCCTAGGAGTTGTCCCAGCTACATGTCTCACCAACCGACACAAGAAACTGTACCACAGTACCACAGTATGGTACCACAGTACCACAGTATGGTACCACAGTACCACAGTATGAGAAAAGTGACAGATCAATAATGAGAACAAAAGACAAAACAGTTCTCAACATTAATAATGTATTGTTGGATGGACTCAGGAAAGAAAGACTTAACATTAACATGTATCTTCTGTTGAAACAAACCTGACAGGTAGTGGTTTCTCAGCCTTTCTGAACTTCTCCTGGCGTACATGCTGTTTAAACCCGGTTTCAGCAACGTTTTTTCTCTAATATCACACTGAAACAAATGGAAGTCGTCGGACACGGCACACAGTGCAGACCCTTTCTTATCCTTTATACTTAGTTTGGCATTGCCAGAGCCATCTCCACAGCGCTGTAGAGTCGGGCTACAGCACACACACGTATGTTCTAGGTTAGGGTAAATAACCGCCCTGGGTTGTTTGCATTTCTTTAAGCCAATCACAGTCGTCTTGGGCGGTGCTGAGCTCCGGATGACTGACTCTTAACCTAAAGTGTGTTGGTGTGTTCCCAAGCGAACAGAGATGAAGAATGGCAGCACGCACAGAGCGCAGGGCGATGACACCGGAGACTACTTTATACTAGACTTAGGGAACGGTAAAGTACTATAAGGTACTATATTGTCACATACAAAATTCATTCTCTGCATTTAACCCATCCCTCAAGGGAGCAGCAGGCAGCCATTTACAGCGCCCGGGGACCAACTCCATGAGCCGGTGCCTTGATCAAGTACCCTGGAAATCCAGAGTTCTCGCAAGAACACAATTGGACTTTTATGGGTGGGTGGGGAATTATGTATTTAAGGCATTAACCTTCATAAGCTACTAGACAGTGAAGAGACTGAAAAATGACACAAAACATGTCGTGCAGCTTCAAAACACTCACCATAAACCCAAACAAAGCCCAGGAACCAGTTACTGAAAATACGCAGGTTCAAACTGTAACGGAAAAACCAGAGATACAAAACCATTTATCTGCAAACACCAAAAACAACGCGGAACATGACCACAGCGTTGAATCAGCCTCCTTGGACAAAAGCAACATTGTAATCTTCCCAAACTGCTTTCCATGGGGCCGCTTCGCGTTGATGCCAGCGCACAAAGACCCATAATTTAGTGTAAGATGCTCAAAGTGAGGATGCCTTGGAAATGGAAATGGAAGTATTATGGTCTGATGAGTTGTCTTTCATCCCCCTTACATCATATTGTGGGAACCACTGAGGCAGTTGCTCTGAAGCTCTGTCCCATAACAACATTTCACAGCTTCCCTGGTCACCAAATGGAAAGTGAAACTTTGTGTTCTGGAGGGGACAATACAAGGTAGATTCCTTCCTTATTGAAGTCTGGTCCAGCGTTCTATACACACATGGACGGGATATGAGACAGTGGTCCCCCTGGCACAGCAAAAGGCCCCACCGTCTTTTTTGTGTACTGCAGGAGCAAGAAAGACCCCAGTTCCAGAGTTTGTGTCTCTTTGTTGTTGTCAATATGCGTCTTTTTGTGGTTTTGTGTCTCTTTGTGGTCAATTTGCATACCTTTGTGTTTTTTGTCCTTAAGTAGTTATTTTGTGTCTCCTTGTAGTGGTTTTATAATTCTTTATGGTCATTTTGCATCTGTTCATGGCCAGTTTGGCTCTTCGGGTGACATTTTGTAGGTGACGGAGGGGGGGGGTATAATTAACTTTCTTTTTTAGTAGATTCAGTTGCAATGCAGTTTTCTGGTCAAGCATCAACCCTGTGCCGTAGCCATAAATCTCGCTCGGGGGGGGGGGGGGGGGGGGGGGGAGAGGACCTACCCCATCTGTGAGTTATCCCCCTAAAGAATCATTAAAATGATGTAAGAATATATAATAATATATATATAATAACTGAAAGTAGTAAAACAATACAAACGTGTTTAACGTTTGAAAACATTGGGGGGGGGGGGGGGGGGTTTGCTGGGTACAGGCAGCCTCACACATATGTGGGACCTCCATTGATGGATGAAACTGACAGACAGGTGACAACTGAAAATAACATCCAAAATTAGTATGAGCTCGGACTATCGAGGCCATAAAGACGAGTTTTCGAGGACAGAGCAGCATCCCGATGTCCGGAGGACGCTGACGGCCTTACATTTCCATACGAGAGCGACGGGATGGAATCAGTAGTCAGAGTGCACATCCAGTTCCTCCGCAGTCTTCTCATGGCTCGACAGGCACTGATTTATTATCATTAGCAATAATGAAAGAAATATGCTGCAATAGTTACTATGTATCAGACTTCAATTTTACTTTTGAGAACAAATGCAGACAATTCATTTTGGCAACGGTAAAACGACAATGACATTGGGTCAGATGAGGGATGATTAAACACTTCACTTCAGTCACACAAGCTCGTTGCTCGCAATTTATGCAAAGAGATCCTCTCTGTGCTTTTTGAGAAGTAGAGGAAGGCATTTTTAAATGGTGTTACGCAAAAAGAAATGACATGTTCATGATACTTTTGGATAAACACGGCATGATGGTCTTGAATTTAAATTTGTTTTCTTCAGCTGCAGGGGAAGGCAGATCAAAACCTGCCACACGCTACAATACGCCGCTTAAACGGCAGCGAATGTGTACGGATGCTGTAGGTGTGGATCACACAGTTACAGCATCCATGGCAGTAAATCAACGCATTAGCTTTTATCTGGAATGCCCCAAATCAGCCCTTCTTTCACTTATAACAGTATCACTTTGATAGAAAACGTGCAAGAGAAAGCTTAAAGTTGTTCAAAGACACCCATTCACATGGTAACACCGAGAGAACATAAAGCCTGGAAACAGCCCATTATCACAGTCATTTGCTAAACATAACCTCAAAAGATAATACATCTTGTATGAAAGAGCATTCTAGTGACACGCTGACTGAATGAGAGTTCAGAAGTCGCCCATCATCAGCCAAGTTCCTCGGTTCATTCCCGTTTGTTTTATTGATAACCTTTTCAGATAGCAGCTTGGGCAAACACAGGATGAGCGACGCAGCTGTTCTTTGAGATATTTAATCATGAAATGTGTTGAAACAAAAGTCCCAGCTAATTGTTTAGGGGCACATTGTACGAATTTAGACATTCTGTGTTCCTGGAACGTCTGCCATAAATCTCAGGGCAATGCTACAGTACCTAATGAAGATGGTGCACACAAATCATCTCGAAGTAGTCAGGCGTGTGAGTCATACCTGCACGACCCACACAGAAAGATGTGTTGATCATCAGTATCAACTTATTTTAGTAGAATTCAGCAGAGTTCGGCAAAATACACAACATAAACTACTTCAATGGGAGAAAACCATGCATTGTGTTTTTTTAAGTGGAAAGAAAACTGTGTAATTCAGATAGAAATGTTACTTGTGCATTATGCAACACGTTATGAACAATCCAAATTAGGTGATTTTATCACTTTGCTTTAGCTCCAAATTACTGGCTGCAAATAACAGGGCCATAAATAACCCCGGAAATGCTCTCAGTAGCTGCATAAATTCAAACATTACAACACATCTGTTTTAGATACCCATTAACAGTATAATAATTCAAAGCAGCTTATTACTTTGTGCAAATTGCTTATTATTATTATTATCTTTATATAGACAATGTCCCAAAACGGAAATTAACAAAAAGAAAATGGATCAGCAGTGAATAAATACCTGGACGTTTGGATTTTCAAGTGCTGGTAATACGGTATTATTATTATTACTCTGACACAATAATGTAATCTGTATTTAAATACAAAATAATTAAACCAAGTGCAATTATTTCAACATACATGTTCTTCAAAAGTATTCTTATTTTGTCTAAGCTTCTATCGAGTCTGAATGCTTGTTGTATTGCTTCCATCTGCCACAGGCGCCGGTCATGTGTTTCAGATGACACGCCAAATTCAACAGAGCCTATAAATGGCTGCTGGCTAGCGCTGGATGGACTCGGCAGGGCTTTAACTTTTAGCATCTAGCTGCTGGTTAGGTTGGACGCTTCCCAAATGGACCAATCCGTAGCAAATGGGGTTACACAGCTTCTAAAGTTGCAGATGGTGTCTGAAAGCACACACAAGCTTACAACGGGTTGGTTTTAAATGTATATTTTTACCCCCATTTAAAGAAAAAGACACCAAAAGTGGATCTGGGTGGTGAGCAAGGTTGAGACTTTAAGATGAAGGTGATTGCTAACACTCAGTTTGACGTTGGAATCCATTCTCGATCCTGGTCTCCGTGGAGACAATCATCCTCTAATAACAGTAATCTATCTCCTCGTTGGCCAGGACAATAGCTGTTCTGCAGGGGATGTAGACCTGAGAGAGAAACAGAGACAAAGGGAGGGAAGAAAGGAGGGAGAAAAGTGAGTTGACAATTGAAGATTAATGATGTTAACAGATCAGCCGTTTTTGGAGATTATCGAATCTTCACGTGTATCCTTCTTCACTCGCTGGGGCTTTGAAGACCAGGCGCGATTGCTTCTTGGTCGACTAAAGGTCGACATGACGCCTACATGAAGGGGAGGAGAAAAACATGGGGGGGGGGAGAACAGCATGGTGGTAGACTTAGCAACGGAGGAAGAAGTATTCTGAGTCTTTACTTGAGTAAAAGTACTAATACACCACTGGTAACGTACTCTGTTCCAAGTAAAAGTCCAGCTTTGAAAATGTTACTTAAGTAAAATGTAGATATTGTCAAGAAAAGTAACTAGGAACTAAAGTAACTAGTATCTAAAGTAACTAAAGCTGTCCGATGAGTAAAAAGTAGAATATTTCTCTCTGAAATGTAGGGGAGTAGAAGTAGAAAGTGGCATGAAAAGAAAAGACTCAAGTAAAGTACAAATACCTAAAATCTGTACTTTACTACGGTACTTGAGTAAATGTACTTAGTTACACACCAGCTCTGCCCTCTGCGAGCTTTAAAAGTGTTAATGAACACACTGATCACGTCCCTCCTATCCTATTTCTGTCTCTTCTGTCCCTTTTAACAGAATCTTACTGCCTCGGAAACATCAACAGTTAGTGATTGTGTCGCGCTGGAAAGATTAGTCACGTTCTCCTCTAAGTAGTGATTTTCAAATGTGTACTTAAGTACAGTACTTGACTAAATGGACTTGGATACATTCCAGCAACATAACTCTTCAGAGGAGACAGGGGACAGCCCCGCGGCCTTGATGGGAGCGGCCTGTCGAGGTTAGAGAGGTCCAACCAGAGTGGCAGAGGTGCAGCTCCAGGGAGACCTCTGGGGGGCACTGGATCTGCAGCTTCTGGGGGGCACTGGATCTGCAGCTTCCACTCCTGCCCGGGAGCTGCTCTCAAGCATTTTCAGTTCAACTTTGAGCTATGGAGAAAATGCATCATGGCGTAGCTGGTGCTGTAAATTTCTTGATCAGTGACTTAATCTGTCGCAGATTAATTAACATCCAATCACATTCTGAGCTTGTGCATTGAAGCTCTCAACTCTCCAAATGAGCAATCTTGCCTAAAGCAGGGTGCAAAATTATGATTAGATTTTAATCCTAATTTTCGATTCGGAACTCTCCAATCAATGCAATTACTGTGTGTTTCATCATCTCTATATATTGGCTGTGCATCAACTGTAAACTTGTGATTCTGTGAAGATACAATCTGCCAGAGGGCATAAGCTGAGCTAAAAAAATCTCCAGAGTTTTGGTGGACTGAAGAAAAAACATGTCAGCAAAAAAATAAGCATCGTGGAAAAAAAGAAGAAGCAGGAATCGAGCCTGGAAATGTCAGATTCCTTCTATATATACAGTACAAAGAAATCGTAGTGAGGGCGTTGGTTTGGAGCGGTGTAGCTAATAAAGTCTTTGATCAATCCTTTTGATATTCACAGTGTCGTCTGGAGGCAAGGAGCCACTGTGTAACATTAGTCATTTTAGATTCATGCCAAAAGAAAAAGCCAAGCAGACATAAATGATGCTATATTTCCCAACAGAAAACTCAAAAAAAATAAATAACTGCAGAACTGTAAACAATTCAATCACCCCCTGAACTCTTCAAGCCGCCCCTCGGCATCAGTGGAACTGAGCTCACTGTGGATCTGTTTCTTTGGCAACAGTCTGTCACCGAGGGAGGGGAGCAGCCCGGCGCTCAGCCACCGCCACCGACATCGGTGACTAATTAAACAGTCGCAGTGGGAGCGACTCCATGCTGAGGCACGGCAGAGAGAAGGGACGGCACAACGAATCATTGCACCTGTTTAACAAAAGCTACCACTGCGCCTAACCTGGAGTGTGTCAACAGCTTTTATTTCCGACAAATAGATAGATAGCAATAGTGACACCTTCTAAATCCATGTGTGAACAAAGAGGAGCACACAGTCCCAAATGTTGGCAATGGAATTATTGGAAGATATTCCAATTTACATGTTATGTCTCCCAGCATTAAGGTGTTATACATTCGATCCATCCATACTCTGTGTACTGTAGATGAGCGGCTACCCACTCACACTCATAATTCACACTAGACACTTAAAAAAATGGACCACATATTCCCATTATGCTACATTATGGTCAGAAACGTTCTCAGTGATTTAGAGGTGGTGTCATGACGTAGTTTGTATAGCAGAGCGGGGACAGCGATTTACTGCAAATCATTGACGAATACTCAACATACTATTCTATTTATGCTATTTATTCAGCTCTTTTATTTATTCTTTATTTAAATAGTTTGCAATTGACTAATACTACACATACAGTACTGGTGTGTATTTGGCTATTTCCTTTTTGTAATCCATTGCAGTGGACAACATCTTCATTGTTTTGTTAAAGCAGTTTAAAGAACGCCTATGTAACTCTGTGGCCAGGCGGTGCCAGATAAGGGAACATGCTAATAAGCATTCTTTCAAATGGGTTCGTATGATCTTACAAAATGACAGCGATCACGACTTGTCACATGACAGCGACCTGTCACATGACAGTTATGTTTAGGCTACTAGTCATGTGAGCCAGGTACCGCTGTGAGATTACAGTCGTGACAGTTAAGTTTAGCCTAAAAAAGGTAAGTGGAAATGCATTAGAAACATTTCCCCCTTTTCTGAACTTCAATAAATATCTCAGTGTGCCTAACGTGATGTCAACACATGAGACACAACAGCCCTTTCAGGCCTGAGAGAGGAGTGAAAACCTAACAGGGTACTTTCACCAAGGGAACGGTTTGTTCCTCGGGAGTGTTTTAACACCAACCTTTTTCCTTAACGGTCATCTCTGCATGACACTCACTTTCTTCTGGCTAAACTCCACTACCACGGCCCCTGAAAGGTGCCTCGTCTGGCCTGTAGCCGGCTCACAGTCACCTACTCACAGCTAATCAACTGGCCCCGCCTATATCAGAAACACCGATGGGATTGGTGCAGCTCGAATAAAAGAACATAGTTAATGAGCAGCATTACTCAATGCCAGAGGAACTCGCTGAGCAAATAGAAATCGTGCTCTCGCGAGAGCTCTGGATCTCCAGGGTAGGTCCCCGTGTGAATGGCTTCACATTCCTGGTTAACCTACAGAATGTTACGATCTAATTTAAATCACACATCCAGTCACCCAATGTTAATCCAAATGTTGCAGAAATAATGTCAAACAAGCCTCATCGGTGTAGCACTCGTTCTGCTGCCAATGTTTTGTGAAGGCGATGGTCTGTCCATAAAGCCTCTGCTGCTTCCTGATGAGTCACTGGGAGTAGGTGTTGGTTTATCACTTCACCGGCAGACACTCATAAACCACATTTCTGATCTTAGCAACAGCAGTCAGATCCAACAGCAGTTACTGTACAACAGAAACCGATGTGAAGCTTACAATTTGTTCCAAGTGTTATTAACACAACTGCAAAAACATGAGACGTAGAGAAGGCAGAGCAGTTTGATTTGAGGTACATGTTCCGCATTAGGGGAAAGACAGCCAAGGCTGTTTGTTAGTTTTTTCCACTTATTTTGTCTTCCGAAGGTTCACGTATCGCCTCGTATAACACTCGTGAGAATTTGGATTTTCTACTCACTTCAAGAGCAGAGACCAGCCTTCAGGCTAATACTCAATATGATCTATGTTCAAACACATTGATAAAGGATTCATGAGGTGCTTCACAGGAATATATCATCCACTAGGTTTCTGTATCCTGACCCGGGCTGCTGTGCACCTAAAGTCTCCAGACGTGTCTCTGTTTGGATCCATTACTCACTGAACAAGGATCCACTCCCTGGAAGCATGCATGCACGTTGGCCGAGGATTTGACTGGGTAACAACACGCACCTGACTTAGATTTTAATCTGACTCTAGACTCAATTAAAGGATATTATCCGTTTCGGTTTGAAACCAGGGTCTCATTTTGTAGTTTTGACCCCGGTTCTCACCATGTTCACAGATTGAATAATATGTTATCAAGACTACTAGGAATAAAAGCCCCACATTAAGAGAATAATGTTTAAAATGGAAAAAATAACTTTGCAAAATTGAGAACACGATACACAATTATAACGGTGTGTCAGTCGTTGGTTTAGATGAAGATTTACAATACAAAAATCTGAAAAGAACTTTCAAATTGTGTTTTTCTTATCTCACACAAAATGGATGAATAAAAATATATCAGAATATAAATATGTCAGGATGATGCAAGTTCCTACCTGTGCACAGTGCATGCTCCATGCAGTATACACAGTGTGTGTAAGAGGATTTAGTGCTGTATATATGTCACACTATTACTCTGTAAGTTCCCACTCCCCCCTCAGAAGTTTCTGATGGAAATGTTCTCGGTTTGATCATTTGCTACAAGCCTGCTACATTCCCCTTCACATTTCCTTTTTCTTCCTCACTTCAGCTTTATTTCTTTTTGTGAAACTGTCAAAGGAGACAAGCCCTTTGATGCATGCAAAGTTTATCAAAGGTTTTGAAGAGGCTAATTATTCATCAGTGTTTCTTAGCGTCACGCCTTTGACAGCAAAAGAGTTAAACCTAAAACCCATTTTCTCACTTGGCGAGTTGTACAGTAGTCTCTGACTACACTAAGTTTTTTCATGCTAAATGAATAAATTGTAATCGTTCAATAGCAGTAGTCTTAGTTCTTGATGTGCGAGATTCTCATGAAATGCCCTGCTGAGTGTATCAAGCAGTCAGTTCACTCAGATGACGGCTTAGCTGCAACATTTCTTTATTTGCATAAAGAGAAGAGTGCATTTTTCATCTTTTTTATTCTGCTTCATGGCAAGCTGTCCAAACATCCAGGGCCCTATGTGGAACCCGGAGCAGCACCAAGCCCGACACGGGTGTCTTTGTTATTTTAAGACCTAGTCGTAATTTCCACCGGTGGCAGAAGGGTGAGGATCGGCTCCGCTGCGTGACGCTATACTGTCAACACCCACCCGGTCCGGATTTGTTGCGGAACGGCTGCGGCCACGACCGACAGCTGAAGTCTCGAGGACCCACGAGATCTCGCGAGATCACGTAGAACAGAACCACAAATACCAGAGCAGTTTGTTTCCATCCAGAGGAGTAGAGAGGGAACAACTCTGGGCGGTTTTCTAGGTGGAGTGCAGTGAGATGTGATCTGGTATGACGATGAATTAACAGGGTGTTTTATTTGTTTTTGTGCTCGACAGGAAGTTGAGGGACACGGATCCTTCATTCAGCCGTCAAACTAGCAAAAGTCTATTTGGACGCACTTGGCCATGCGCTTCACGCCGTGCGCTAAGATTGTTAAAATAAGGCCCTCACTCTCTTTATGTGACTCTGTTATTACTAACAAACCATACCAGTGCCATTAAAGAGCAGCGAGAGAGTAAAAAGTGAGAATGTACTAACACGGACCATATCTGGTTTATCGCCAAAAGTGACCCTTTAACTTAACAGAGGCAGCATTTATGCTATGCTACATATATCGGTAACACTTTACTTGAAAGTAGCAACATAATCGTGACATGACACTGTCATCACTTTGACATGACACTGACATTATGACATTAATCAAAGTGACATTACCAGAAGATATCTTGGTAATGACTAGTTGACATTAAATTTGCTTGGGATGTCTTTGTAATGACAACTTGACATTTACTATGATGACATAACCAGAGGGTGTTAAGGTTAGAGACCAGTTGTAGCATATGGTCAGATATAGGAGTGACAGGATATTTCACTAAACTGGCTGTCATGACACTATAATGACACACATCTTCTGGTAATGTCATCCTGGTTAAGGTCAAGTGGCCATTTCAAAGACAACCCAAACTAATTTTATGTCAACTTGTCATGACCAAAACAACTTCTGGTAATGTCACTTTGATTAATGATAATAGTTATGACAGTGTCATGTAAAGTGTTACTGATATATGTGTAATATAGCTGTATTACCATAGTCATAGTCATAGCCTGTGCATACCTGTAGTAATAGACACTCATATAGACACATATCTATATATTTTTATATCATTTCATACCTTGCGCTCTTTATAAACTGTAGCATTTGTTATTTAATCACTGTGACTATAAAACCTTTAATTTACACAAATCGGCTGAACAGCAGGTGACTTTGGCGTCTTTTAAAAAAATCCTTGCTCCATATGAGCTCTTTCTATCTTTGAAAAGCCACTCCAATATTATACTTTGGTCTTGTTGCTTGTCGCGTTGTTGTTTTAATTCTCTTTTTAACTCAGTTACATGCCCTCGAGAAATAGGCGCAACAGGCTTTCAAATCTGTTGGCAGTGGACTAATCTCCCTCCCTCCCTCCCTCCCTGCCTCCCTCCCTCCCTCCCTCCCTTCCTCCCTGAGTGAAAAGCACAAAAGGCGGAGCAGTATAGCCTGCTTACCGTCAAACGTTATTGTGCATGATTGTGGAGCGTCTACCCCAGTTCATGCAAGCGTAAATGTCAAAGTCCAAGCCAAAAGGAATACTTGAAATTGATGGTGGTGGTCAATATTCATAAAGAAACTAAACTGTGAATGAAAGTACAGATTTTGATAAAGTACAATTACAAACGTTACACAATGTATCTTTAAATCACCTCTGGTTAGACGCTAACCCACTCCTACCCCAATACGCAGCATTGCTCTGTGTGCACTGGACAACTTGCTTACCATCCGTGTTTTGTCTACCAGGTTCCATTTTGTTACGTTTTTGTTGTTTTGAGGAGGTGAGGCGGAGCCGTATTGATTTTTTATAATTCTGTTTTTTTCCATAAAGGAGAAAAAGACATGACTGAAAGTGCTAAAGTGATGTCACACACAGTAACAACATTCCAGGAGCACATTTATAAAAACACAGAGCATTGCTGTTACATGCTCGCCACGGCCTGCCGAGCCAAACTCGGCTTCATCCAGTTATGTGCATTCTTTCTCAGTCTGAGGAGGGATGCATTCTTGGAGGATATGAGAGTGTATTATCGCTCGGTAACGAGGAAGCTGGAGAACTGGCAAACCCATTAAAAAGACAGGCGAGGAGAAGTTTGTGCAACCTTTGAAAGCAACAGTTGTTAAATAAAACATGGATGATGTGGGCAACCTTTTTCACAGCCCCCGCAAAGGCTCTTGTCTGATTATTCTTATCATTACCAGGTAGGTGTGAGGAGGAGGAAGAGGAGGAGAAGAAGCATCTTTATGCAAGACTAAAGTCTCCCTGTGCAATCTCTACGAGGATGCCTATGAAAGAAGCTAC